>NC_089162.1:5825105-6098693 GCF_009819655.1 Sylvia atricapilla
ACACCTCTCTCTCACCCTGCACACCTCAGGGTCCGTTCCCCGACGGAGGAGCCTGTTCTGGGGGGAATTTGGGTGTGTGAGACCAGAGCTGTGCTCCAGTGGATTGCTCAGTTCCCAGGGCAGCCCCAGGAATGCCCCGGGAGCTCTGGAAATGGCTTTGAGCAGCAGAGCTGGGGCCCAGGGGCAGGAGATGGGGCAACAGCAAAGGTCAGGCTCAGGCAGGATCTGCCTGGAGTTGGGTCAACTGCCAGGATGGAGCCTGCTTGTAACAAATCCTGGACTTTTCCAAGTTGGCCTCTGTCACCTTTTTGCTAGGAGAGGGAGAAACTTTTCATTTTTAATTCCATTCTGGGTTGGGTTTTTTTTTTTTTTTTGGTGGTTTACTTTCTTTTTTTCATTGTTTTTTATTGCTTTCTCTGAAAAAACGAGACAACTCAGTCAGGGAATGTTCGAATGGAAATTATTCTTGCAGGAAGTCTTGCAGATTTGCAGGAGGTTAAACCAAGGGAAATTGGGAGCCATTATCTTCCCCATGCCAGAAAACGTGTTGCCTGAATTAATGGCTGATTTCAGGAATACACGCAGCAACGCCATACATCAGAAATGAGATGCTAAATTACCAGCAATAGCCCCGTTCTTTATTAAACACTTTGGCTAATTAGTCTGGGAACGTTTCACGGGCTGGGGCTCTGTGAAGAACTGCAGAAGGTCACAGCAGAAGGCGGCAGGCGATGGATTAGTGAGCACCAGGACTCAGCAGCTCTCTCCAGCCTCTGAAATCCCACTGCCTCAGCTCCCAGCCCCGTTTCTCTCCACCTGTAACCACAGAAAATAAAAGTGAGCAATGATTATTATGGTGAGGAGACCATGAAAGTTCCTTCTGAAGAGGCTGAAAGCTGCCAGTCTGAACTGAGGACCAATGCACTGGGTTTGTGTGAGCTCACAGCAAAACCACGTTCTGGGCAGGGTTTGTCCTGCTCAGGGAGCCCCACACTGCAACCCCCAACTCACCAGGGGGAATAATAAATTCATCAGTTGTTAGAGAATAAAGTGGGACTTCTCTCCTGCGGCTGGCAGAGGAGGCTTTGGAGCTGTGGGCTCTCACAGAGAGCTCAGAGCAGAGGGAGAGATGCCTTCTGAGCCTGCAGAGGGGTGGCAATGCCATTTTTACCTCTGCTGTCACCCTGACTGAGCACAAACCCCGTGCTCTTCCCTTCCTGAGCCACCACCATAAATTAAGGGCATTAAAGCTCCCATAATGTTGGACACGACAGGCGTGGTGTTGACACAGTTCCCTGGCAGAGGCCCAAGGCAGGTGATTATTCCCCCTCCAGTGCCCCTGGGCAGCGCCTTGAGCCCTCTCTGGGTGATGCTGGCAGCTCTCAGGGTCCCCAGCCCACCCCAAACACAGACACCACACCTCTGAGGGTTTCCTCCTTTCCTTCTGTAAGAGCATCTCTGATCCCAGTGCCATCCCAGGGATGTGCTGCAGCCCCCATCTGGAGTTGTTTTCATCCAGCTCTGTCCCCACAGAGGCTCTTTGTGCTGCTGGGGATGGAGAGGGGAAAATGATGCCTCTGTTCATGGGTAAGCACCAGTTTCCAACTGGGATTTTACCCCCCAAAAAAAGCCAGAAATACAAAATGACTCCTCAGCTGAGAAAGAAGAAACCAGGTCTGGATGTACCAAAGATTGTTCTGCAAAAAATCCCCAACCCTGGGGCTGCACTGCAGAAAAAAAAAAAATATGGTGAGTTTTATTTCTAGCTAAAATTAATCAGGTATCAAACTAAAAATCCAGGGAGAAACTCCATAAGTTATTGCTGAAAATGATTTTTTTTTCCTCATGAAGTCAGAAAAGAGTGAGGAAAAACCCCAACAGTCTCAGGTAACAATGTTGTCACCTGGCTGGTCATAAATGTGCTTCTCCCCAGCTCTGGGAAGGTTCCCCGTGTCACCTCACCACACCTGACCTGTGCACCCCTTAAATGAGCTGGAAACACACCACAGAGACACAAAACAGAATCTTCTGCTATTGGCTTTTCCTTTGATTTGCTCCGTTTGTTCTGTGATTTATACGGAGAGCACAATTTGGAAGATTGCATGGTGCCAGCAGAGAGGCCACACACCCTTTAGGCCAGGATGAATTATTCTGCACTTTCTCCACGCTGTTAAATCATAAACAGGGGCCAAGGGCAGAAGATGAACCTGTGATTAAGCAGGATTTTCTGTTTCATGTTGATTTCCCCATTTTAAAATATTTGTTGGTTACAGCATGGAATATATTTTGGGGAAAAAAAAAAAAGGTCTGGTCTTGTAGAGAGATTGGGAGGAGCACAGAGGGACAATCCCTGCCCTGCTCCTGTGGCCACACAATTCTGGATGGAGCATCTCAGCCGGGGAGGAGAGTGCCTGGAGTCAGCTGGCAAGGAGAAAAGGAGCTCATGGAGCTTAAAAATGCAATTTCAGCGTCCAACAAATGTCCTGCAGGAAGATGCACGTTCCACATGCATTTTAAAGGTCCCACAAATAAACAGTTTTGCTCCCTCTGCTGAATATTCTGACCTTGGTAGCAAAACTAGAAAACTTGGGAAACAGCCTGACCCTAGGAGAGAATCCTCCCCCCGCAGGGTCAGAAAAGTCTTTTTAGTGGGATTATTTCAGAAGTGAAGTTGGTTAGAGCACGTACGATGGAAATTCGAAATATTGAGAGGTTTCCTTCAGTGCCACACCTTGGTGAAGTGTTGGGACTGTTTGTGAAATAAAAGCTGATGGCAGAGTTAACCCCAGCACAGACGGCTGTGGTTAATGGCCTGGTGCTGTGGCTGGATGTGACTCTCAGCCTCGCTGGGAATGAAGTGGATTGTGGATATTGATTAGCCCTGGAATGGTGAGTCATTTCCTCTGATACAGTGCTGAGTGTTAGCATGCCCAAGGGGCTGGTTTAGGCTTCAAAAAAACCAAAAAGACAAAGAAAAATAAAAGGGAAATACAAAGGGAGTGTGGGCTGGGGAATGGCGATGATTTTCATTCAAGAAAACATCTTTGCAGAGGAGCTTGGCTTTGAGAAGGAAAATATTTACATCCCTTCTAATCTGGAACTGGAATAGCAAGAAACAAATCTCGAAATGGCAAAAGAAAAAAGGGGAGGGGCAAGATCCCGCGGTTCCAGAGGCTTTGTAACATTAAATACACTTGAAAGGACAAATCGCAGCTTAGGTTTTAATGACTCGCATTATTGTAATGGAGCTTTTGGAGAAGGGCACGAGGGAGAGGGGAAGGGATATTCTGTTGTTCTTGCATTTATTTCCACCCTGCTGCCTCCAGGATTGGCCTGGTGCTCCATGGTTGGGGCTGGAGCTCAGTTTTCACTCCCTGTTGGCCACAGGTTTCCTCCAGGGAAGCCCCAGACACATCCCCAAATCAACCCCCTGGGTGTGTCCAGGTGACTTTGTGTTTGCCTGCTTTGGCTGTGCAAAACACACTGAATTTGGGCTTCCACAGCTGCAAGGGCTTGGGGAAACCGAGTTTTGTGACAGGAGAAATGTGGAATGATGGGGAATGTGCTGAATTGCAGCCCTGGCTGCTGGCGTGCAGGGAAAGCTGCTCGAGCTGAGCTGTATTTAGGGGTGATGATGTGTTTGTCTCCAGGAGACTCATCAAGACGAGTTATGGTCCCCAGGGACCCCCCTGATTGCCAAACACGGGGCCTGTCCCTGATTGTCCTACCTGACTGGGATCCAAATGGCTTCAAAGAGCATCCCGAGTGTCAGCAAAGGGTTTTTTGTGTTGTGTGTTTTCTCCCCTCCCACGATGAGCACGGCCCTTCTGCGGGAGAGGCTGGAGCAGCTGTGCAGATGGCAGACATCTGCCAGAGAAATGCATCATCTGACATCATCTGGCTCGGCTCCTGAGCCCGACAGTTCCTCAGCAGAGACGAAACTTGTGTGAGGAGAGCTGAAGCCACACTAAAGGTCTTCTCCTGATCCCATCTGGACGGCTCGAGTGGCATTCATGCCACCCTAAAACCCTCCTAACCCTCACATGTAGATGAAAGCCACCACATCTGTTATTGCTGGGTGCTTTACACAGAGTTCCTGTCCAGGGAGCAGCATCTTGTGTCTAGGGAATGGTTTAATATCGCTTTAATTCAGATTGCAGCACAAGAGCAATGAAAACTCTGGAAACCGAGGGCAGGTCAGTGAGACAGAGCTCTGGAGCCCCTGGTCAGGGCTGGAGGGGCAGCACTGGGCTCATGGGTGAATTCAGGCCCCCAGACTGGTGATGGCAGAGATTAAATTCCAAACCTGGCACTGCCCAAAGGTTTCATGGCTGAGTTTTAACACCTAGATGTGCCTGGAAAGCTGCCTCCCAACAACCTGGGTACTGCAAATCCCAGAGCCTCCTGCCAGGCTTTGGTAACAAAGCAGAGGATGTATTCAGTTCCAGAAAAAAGGATTTTTGCCTCAACAGCAAGAATTTTCCAGGATCTTTTTCTTTCTCACTGCATTTCAGCACCATCTTAAGACCATTATGTAAAAATAGAAACACTCCTTTACTCATATTTTTATCCCCTCCACAATATTTTTGGAGAAATGTGAGGCTGACATAACACAGGATCAGAGAGTGAGATTCTGTTACAAGTCTTATTCTTCTGTGCCTGAAACCCAGTCACAACCAGAAAAACAACCCAAAAAACTGTCGGGGAAACATCCAGCTCTGCTCTGGGCTGATTTAAAAATGGAATTATTCTCTTTTCTCTTGGAATGAGTGCCTACCTTGCCTGCCTCGTGGGCAATCAGCAGGATCCTGTCGGGTTGCCTCTCAGCCAGAGGAAAGTTTAAAGCACAGTTCTGCTCCAGTGGATTCGTCCTCTGGAGCTCTCACTGGCAAGGAGCTCCCTGCAGTAAGAGAGGAGCAAAAAGTTATCAATTACTCTTCTTTTTTTTTGATATTTTTGAGAGCTCTTTACTTTTTTTGGGGGTGAGGGGAACCTTCATTAATCTCTAAGCGAGTCCAGTGGTCACTGATGCTTTAGAGCCAAGTCTGTGGAAAGAAATCTGCGGAGTGTGGGGCTGGCAGTGCCGAGGATGTGGTTCCTCAGAGCCTTCACATGTGCTGCAGCATTCCTGCCAGGCATATTTATCCTTTTTTTTTTTAAATCAAAGCAGACTGAGGGATGGCTTTTTTCAATTAAAACGATCCTTTATTGCTTGCTACCATGAGACACCCTCTTGTTTTAGTCTCCTCTGTGCTAATTGTGCACACTCTGGTTGTACCCTCGCATTAAGGCACGTGATGGGATGGCCAGGCTTGGAATGAAGATTATTATAAATAAAAGCAGCAACTAAAACAGCTGTTCTTTTAAAATAGCCAGGTATTAGTGATGCTGATGGCTGTTATTTAGAGGAGTGGCTGATGGAGGCGCTTTAAATGCCTTTAATATTTCAAATTAAAGCAGAGACGAGTGACACCATGGGAAGAGTGGAAGAGAACAGCCAATTAATCCTCGTGTACTCTTTACACCCCTCTTAATTTCCGTGCTTCTGCTCGGCAGAGAATCCTTCTCTCCTCTGAACTGAAGCTCCAGAGTTGACTGGGTAGGTTAAAAATATGAAAATGAGACATTTACTGCACCCTGGCAAGTGTGGAATGGGTTTATACATGGAAGCGTGCACATGAAATGTAAAAGATGGAAGATTTCCTCTATTCCCACAAGTGGCAGGTGACTTCCAGGAATGCCATCAGCTGGGTGACATGTGAGCTGTGAGTCAGAGTGACAGAGCACGGCCAGAGGGTCCTTCCCTGGATATTTCCATGAGTAACAGCCCCACATCCACATTCCCCCAGCTCTGGGCACGGAACCGTGCCCTGTCTGTGGGGAGGCAGAACTCCAGGGGAAATGCAGGATCAGGCTCCAGGGATGGACACGAACCAGAGCTTTGGAGGGCTCGGATTGGGCATTTCTGGGCTGTAATTTTACCTCTCCCGTTCGGATGACTTCACCCTCATTCCTCTGGTTTATGACATCACCAGAGCACGGGAATATCTCGGTGAGCCGCTTGTCTAAACAAGGAAAGGGAGAGACTCTCACTTTTCCTCTATATTAAGACTTGTAAAAAATAATCTGTGACAAAGAGAGGGATGTTTCAAGGGACTATCTCTGCTTTTATTGCCTGGCTGTGAAGAATATTGATCTGAGGTCATTTTGCATCGTGCTGTTATCCATCACCAGAAACATCTGCAGAGCACAGAACAATCCCTCCTCTGACCAGGGGGAATTCTGAGGTGCATTCCCTAATTATTCCCCTTTCCCAGAGCCCACAAATAAAGCAGAGCTCTGCTCTGTGGCTTTCAAATCTGGGTTTAATATTGGTGAAATGCCTGTAGTTAAAATTCGCTTTTACTCTATTTGCATAGCAGAAGCGGAATTAATGTGACAGATTCCCACTGCTGCTGCTTTTAAATGTGGCAGAAAACTTCAAATTTCCTGCTCACTTTTATGCCAAGTACCCAGTGAAGTCAATAACTGAAACTTGCACTTCAGTTATTGATTGATGGGATTTTTTTTTCCCCCTTTCCATTTTATATATTAACGAAAAGAAATGCACAGGCACAGGCCATAAACCTCTGTTAATGGCCAAAAAAAAAGGGAAATGTGTCAGGTAATGTACTTGGAGCACCTCATTCGATTTGGATATGCCTGGGACTCGTCTCCATTGGATCTCCATCATAAAAAGCCATGATTTTGGTTTTAAATTACTTGGAGGCTTAAATTCAGGCCAGACACTTGGTGTCTTTGCTCTGTCAAGTATTTATAAGAGGAAAGCTCCTATGTTTAATTCTATTTTTAATTCTCATTTTAACTCTGCTCCAGGTGAAATGATGTCTCCAGATTCTCCTTTCTTCTGCCCCATCGCTGGGCTGGAGGGGCCTTGGGGTGATGGTTTTTTTTTTCCCCTTTATCCACCCTGGGAGTTAAAATCTCCCACGTCACAGATGAAAATGTTGGTTTATAGGAACAAAGATGTGCTGCTATCTCCACGACAAACAACTGCTCCCCCACAGCACACAATAATTCATGGTGTTTGTTGTGTGCAGCAGCCTCTCCTCACACATCCTTCTGCTCCAATTTTTGGGGATGTCAGCTTGCAGGGGAGAAGAGCTGCCTTAATTGATGGGATGTTCTCTCCAAGACTATTGTTTGCCACAGAGGAATATTCTTTTTACTCTTTTTGTTGATTTTTTTGTGCAGGAGATGATTGGGGTTTCATGGAAACCCCTCGGTTTGTAATATTAGCCCATGAAATGCCACAGTCTCTTATTCTGGATGCCCTAAAGGTGATTTTTATAAGGTGATTTTTTACCTCACTCTGTCCCAGGACACTCCCTGCCACCCTCACAGGGAGGAATTCCTCCCCAATATTCCACTTAAACATCCCCTCTCCAGGTCTGGAACCATCCCCCTTGTCCTCTCACCGTCTGCCCACGGAAATAATAATAATAAAATAAAAAGACATTGTGATACTCTGGTTTGTTCCCTTCTGGGGTTGCTCTTTTCAGGCCAAGCTCACAGAGATTTAATCTCGTAAAGTCAGGTAATAATTGTGGCAAGCTCAGTGCCCTTAATAAGAAAAAATATGTCTAATATGTAGAGATCAGCTAATTATTTTCAGGATAGAGAGGGGTTTTTGAGGTTTTTATCCCAATTACTCTTAGGGCGAGGTTGGCTTTCTGCTGCAAGAGGAGCAGGGGCATGACCTAAAACAAAATTGAATTATTATTGGCATTTTCCTGCCCGAGTGCCGCTGTACTGGGGATTTGCAGAGTTATTTGCAGGGCACTGGGATGAACTGGTGTGAACTGGGAGAGCAGGAGGCACCAGGGCTGGAGGGAGGGTGTGTCTGCAGATGATCAGTCCTGGCTGAGGCTGCTCCAGGCCGCCACGGAGGTGTGCTTCCAACCAGAAATAACTTATATCTTACATCTGTAGTGCATGTAAAATATAGCACATATATTTTTTATATATAAAATACCTGTTTTGTATAGCAGATAATGCATATTATACAGAGAGATTTGTGTAAATATTACATAGGTATGTATACACATTAGAATAATTTACATTCCAATACCATAATATAGTGTGATAATAATTAATATAGAATAGACTATAATAGACTGCAATATAGTATATTATACTATACTAAAATATAATAAAACATTATATTTAATAACACATAACCACAAAATAATGTGATCATAATAATGATGCTATAATAAATAATAACGTTAAAATAATTAATGTCATGTACAATAATATAACACAATATAATATACATAATATACTACATCATAATTTGATTTAATAATGTGATATATAGTATAGTATAGTAAAGTATAGTATAATAATGTGAGCATAATTATTAGTGATACTATGATAATTAAAAATAATGTGAATAAAAGTATATTATAATATAGTATACTATATAATAATATATTATAATATAACATAATATTAGTATAATATAATATAATATAGTATGATATAGTATTATATAGTATAATATAGTATAATGTAATATAATGTAATGTAATGTAATATAATATAATATGATATAGTATAATATAGTATAATATAACATAATGTAATGTAATGTAATGTAATGTAATATAATGTGGTATCATGTAATATAATGTAATGTAATATAATATAATATAATGTATATATATATGTGTGTGTGTATATATATGTGTGTGTGTGTATATATATATATATATAATATGTGGTATAATATAATATAATATAATATAATATAATATAATATAATATAATATAATATAATATAATATAATATAATATAAGGTGGTATCATGTAATACAATATAACGTGATATCATCCAATATCACACGCTCTCATACGGTACCACACGGTGTGATATAACCCCTAACGGCGCCACAAGAACCCCTCAGGACGCTGCCATCCCTAACCGCGCCGTGACGCCAGCCCTCCGTGTCCCTGCCCCGCTCCGTCCCCGCGGGCGGGCGCGGCACTATTTGTCGCGGCGGAGGCGGCGGAGGCGGCGGCGCGCAGGGATCGCGGGGCGCTGCGGCGGCCGTCAGTGAGCGCGGCGGCGGCGGGACGCGCAGCGGAGCGGCCTCGGCTCCCCGCGCCCTCCCCGCGCCCGCAGCCCCGGCGAAGCGGCCCGCCGGCCCGCCGGTGCGATGCTGCTGCCTCTCGCCGTGCTGCCCTGCGCCTTCGTCCTGCTGCGAGCCGCAGGTAGGGCGGCGGCGGGGGGCGCGCCCAGAACAATGGGGTCGGGCGGGCGGCGGGGCTGCGCGGGGCGGCGGCACGGGAGGAGGAGGATGAGGATGAGGAGGAGGATGAGGATGAGGATGAGGATGAGGCGGCCGCGCTGGGTGCCCGCGGGCAGTGCGGGCAGCGCAGACAATGGGCGCCGAGGGGATGCCGCTGCGGGCGGCGGTGTCGCGGCGGGCTCGGGGCGGGCTCGGGGCGCACCGAGAGGATGCTCGGGCCGCGGCTGCCATCGCCGCGGAGCCCAGGGAATAATGGGAGATGAAGGAGGAGAGGGAGAGGAGAGAAAAGAAAAAAAAAAAAAAAAGGGAAAAAGGAAAAAAAGGAGGGGCGCGGGGCGCTGCCGTTGTGGAGCGGCCCCGGGCTCGAGCCGTGGCCCCGCCGTGGCCGCTCGGTAGCCGCCGGTGACCGCCCGGGTCGCCCCCGCCTGGCCCCGGGAGCGGCAGGTGGGCTGGGAGCGGCGGGATGGAGCGGCCACACCTGCCCCGGCCCCGCCCCAGCCGGCATCGTGCCTCGGGGCTGCATCCCTGTGCCGGCCATCCCTCCTCCGGGATCATCCCTGTGCCGGCCATCCCTTCCCTGGGATCATCCCTGTGCCGGCCATCCCTGCTGCGAGCTGCATCCCTGTGCCGGCCATCCCTTTTCGGGATCATCCCTGTGGCCGCCATCCCTTCCCCGGGATCATCCCTGTGCTGTCCATCCCTCCTCCAGGATCATCCCTGTGGCCGCCATCCCTTTTCGGGATCATCCCTGTGCTGTCCATCCCTTCCCCGGGATCATCCCCGTGCCCACCATCTCTTTTCAGGATCCTCCCTGCTCTGTCCATCCCTTCCCCGGGATCCTCCCTGCTCTGTCCGTCCCTGTCCGTGTGTCGGTCCGTCCCCGGGGAGCGCTCCCGCGGCGCGGTGTCTCTCCGGCTGCTGTCCCTGTCCCGTCCTGTGCCTCTCAGCCCCTTGTCCCCCGTCCCTGGGGAACATCCCGGCTCCAGCACCGCCCGGGCTGGCTGTGCCATCGCCGCCGGGCAGTTGTCACCGCGCTTGGCGACAGCCCTTGTCTGTCTCGGTGTCCCCGCGGCTGTCGGGGTGTCCTTGCCGTGTCCCATGGCTGGCTCCGTGCCCCCCGCCCCTCCCCGGGCTCAGCGCTTTGATCTCCTTAAGCCATGACCGCTGCTGGGCTCTCTGTGCTCCCGCGGTGACAATCGCTGGCCGGTGCCACCGATGTCCCCACATCCCAGCCACCTGTTTAATGTCACCACAGCGCCCACCGCGCCCCGCCGCTCTGCCGCGGCAAAGCGCCGCCGTCCAGCCTCCTTTTAATGAAAAAATAAAATATAACAATCAAGCGGCGCTTATGAAGAGGGTCTGTGCCGTAAAGGAGGGGTTGTTCCAGAAGCTTTTTCCCGTTCCCAGCAGTTTTTTTGGGTTTTTTTCCCCATTTCCAGCTCTGCATTTGGCCCGGCCACACCCTCCGGTGCCCGTGGCGGCACATCCCTGCTGTCCCCTGTGCCACTGCACAGCCCTGACACATCCACACCGCCTTCCCCGGCTGCGGGGGGCACAAGAAAACCCGTCCGTCTGGGGGTTTTTTTTGGGGATTTATTTTCTTTTTGTTATTTATTTATTTATTTATTTTTAGGGCAATAAATGGGAGTAAGCAAAAGGAAAAAAAAAAAAAAATTCTCTGCGTATCATCTGTTGCCCCACTCAAATCCGTGTTTATCCAATAATAATAATTATGAATGTGGAGGCTGCCTAGGGAGCTGCGCAGCTGGAACTGTTAAATCAGCATAAAATGGAGAACGCAAAAAAAAAAACCAAATAAAATATTAAAAAGCCAGAACAAAGCAGCAGCAGTGTTGATGGTGAAAGCAGCAGCAAGCACATCCAGCTCTGCTTTCCACCCTAAAGGATGCTCTGCTCTTGTGCCTTCTTTTTTTTATTATTTTTCCCAGCTGAGCTTACCTGTCTTTGATGGGGGAGAAGGAATTCTGCTTTGAAAGCTGTGGAGATATCAGTGCAAGAGGGTGTTTTATTTGTTTTTATTGATTTGATTGATCGGATTTGATTTCTTTTTATGATTGTGCTGCTAAAAAAACCCTCTTAAGCTTAAATATGAGAGGCAAGAGATATTTTTTAGTGCAGGATCCGTGAGGAAAGTGCTGTGTGAGCACAGTTGTGGGGTTGGTTCCCGACCAAACCGTGTCTTTTGGAATAATTCCACATTTCGTGGAATTATTCTGAATTATTCGTGTGTCCCCGTGGCCTGTGACAGTGACAATTTATTTAGTCTGCTGTAAAATTCAAACGTTGTCTGATAATTTCGAGGCTGATTTATAGACAGAGCAGATGGCTCCTCTCCTTTCATGCCCATCCTGAGAACTGTGGTTTCCTAAAGAATAGAGAGGATTTTCTATCAGCTTTATCCCCTTGACACATGAACTTGAAAATTCCCCTCTTGACTCTTGGGCTGGGTGGGTTATTTTTTTCCTTTTTGGTTTCGGATCTTTTGCCTGTGGGTTTTGTCAGAGGTTTTTTAAGGCCATTTAATCGAGGAGGAGCTTCACCAAACACCCGCTTTTTAAGTGTTAAACGTGGTGGCTGCTCTCCAGGCTGAAAAGTGCCTTCACTTCTCTTGGCTCCTCTCCAGAAATGTATTTTAAGGATAGATTGCTCCGCCGTTGGGTGCGAGCGATGGTTTCTGCTGGAGAAAGAATGCCATGGGCTTGTTTTTTGGGTGGGTTTTTTTTTATTTTTTTGGGTTTTTTTATATGGCTTTTGCTGTTTGTTTGGGGCTGGGAGGGCGATGCCATGGATTTTCCTGCACGGGCTGCCAGGGAAGCAGAACCAATTGCTGGAGGAGGAGGAGGAGGAGGAGGAGGAGGAGGGGATCCTGCATCTGCTGCCATCAGTCTGCGAGGAACAGAGGGATAGCTCGGGGAGGAGACAAAGCACGGTTTATTTCCTCATTTCAAAGGCCAGTCCTGCGCTTTTTTCCCTCATTGTTTAACACACCTGGTGGTATAAAAAAGGCGCAATTTGTTTGGGTTTTTTTTTTGGTTTTTTTTTGTTTTTTTGGTTTTTTTTAAGTGGGTTTTGGAAGCATCGGTTTTGTATTGTATTCTTCAATGGGTATGATGAAGCTCCCCAAACGCCCTGGAAGCAGCCTGGGAGAAAGTCTTTCCTTTGGAATTGTCTGGTGGTTTTTATGCGGGAATTTGTGCAGGGAATTCCGAGAAAGGTGCAAGGATCTGCCCTGCTGCTCCCAGGACAGCATCTTTCAGGTGCACTGAAAAGAAGATGTTTATTTCTCTCTTTGGGTTTTTTTCCCCGGTTCTGTCCTTTCCCAGGGATGCGAAACAAGCGAAACGCCTCATTTCGAAATACCCAACTTTGAAACCGGCAAGGAACCGGAATTGTTGTTTTCCTTGGTGTTTATAAACAGGGAAAATGGGAATAACCGGGGCTGAGGGTGTGTCTGGCAGGGAACTACGGCTCCCAGCAGCTCCTCTCTCTCCTGGCTGCTGCCTTTGCGCATGGTTTTTGGTTTTTTTTTTTTTTTTTTTTTTTTTTTTAATTTGGGAATTAATATGTCTCTTTGCATTAAAAAAAAAAAAAAAAAAATTAAAAAAGGAAAAAGAGCCACCAGGCAAATAGACTTGGAGGCCTCCAAATCACAGGAGCAAATTTGAAGGTCAGCTGTGGGCTGGCTGCGGCTCCTTTTGTTTAGGCAGAGACATTAGCATGGAGCAAAGGGCTGGCAGTGCACAGGGATGGAAATGAGCGGGGTTTGGCAGCGGCGCCCTGCCCCAGCTCCTGGTGGCCAAATGCAGCTGCTCATTAGGAGCCTTTTGAAGTGACCGTGAGAGCCAAATGCAGAGTCCCCTCCTGCCTTGGGGACTGGCCACTGCAGGGAGATTTTTGTTTTTTTCCTGGAGGTTTGGGGTGTGCAATGTGCGAGGAATGGAGAAAAAGAGACCAAAAAAAAAAGAAATCAAGGAGGAAATTCAGATTATAATAAATGTATGATTTAAAAGCCAGTCATGCATAAAAGTTTTCCACTGTATTGGTGGCAGATAATCCCTCTCTGTACAGTCAGTGATGGCTGTGGAGTCCAGAACTTCCCGGGGTAAGTGACACATCCAGGATGGAGTCACCATCCAGAAAATCCAGGATGGAGTCACCATCCAGAAAATCTGTGACCCCTTGAGGGCAGGGGTGGGTGCTGAACACGGTGGGGCTGCAGGGTTGACAGTGACACTTGGTGATCTTAAAGGTCTTTTCCAACCTGAATGACTCTCTGGTTCCACAAAAAGCAGTTTCAGGAGGAATTTCTTCATGGAAAGGGTTAGACGTCATCAGGTTTGGGATGGGAAGTTTGGATTCCCCATCCCTGAGGTGTCCGAGGAATTGCTGGGTGAGGTGGGGATTGGTCACAGCTTGGATTCCATGTCCTTGGAGGGCTTTTCCAGCCTCTGTGATTCCATGAAAATCCTGGTGCCAGGACACGTTGGGGTGTCCAGGGCAGGTGCTGACCTGTTTTAAAACACCCGAGACCACTTGAAAACTTCCTCAGAGCATTTTTATTCTATTTTTTGGACCATCTTTGGCTTCTGAGGTTGCTTTTGAGCCAAGAATTTGTGTGCTGGAGGTGCTTCAGCTAAATCCTGCCTTGGACAAATGTGGGGCATCAACAGCCTCAGTCCTGAGAGCTCCAGATCCGCAGGCAGCTGCCGGAAAAGCTGATTTTTGGGGAACAGCACACAATGGGAGGTTTATCCTGCAAAGCAAGTGCAAATTGCTTTAAGATTCCTCTGAAGAAGCAGCGGCAGCAGCTGTGGGGTAGAGTCACTCAGAGCTGTGCTTAAGGGCAGCGGGAGTTCTCCGAATTCTTAAAAGTGAAGGAGGATTGGGATGGAGATCTGGTGCTTGCAGCAGAGCCATGTTGGGTTTGAACAAGGAAAAAAAATATATTTGTGCCTGAAGATGGATGTCTCCATGTCCCCGTGCAGGAGCAGAGCTGGGGTTGGGAAATGTGGGGGATTTTCTGTGCTCCTGCCCCTGGCCAGCTGATGGAGGGACCAAAGGTGTGTCAGAGCCCGAGTGTCCCCAGGGAAACTGAGGCTGAAAACAGGGTCAGAGAGGGGACAAAGGCCAGGAGTGGCAGGCCCTGAGCCCACAGCCTGTCCTGCAGCACTGGGGTGCAGCCCTGTGATGGAAGGGAATTCAGTTTAGGCTGCAGGCAGTAATGGGATACGTGGTGGGGCTGATCCATCCCCTATTTTCATCCCAGGTCTTGTGACAGGGCAGATGCAGGGGCTGTTGAGAAGATGGGATCTGGCTGTTTCAGTACAGCCTGGGTAGAAAAACGTGGAAAAATATTGGGGAAATCCATTGAAATGGTCCATTTCTTAAAACAGGAAGCAGGTTTGATTTATTTTGAGTTAAAACAAACGTCCATCACTTCACCAGGGCGTTATTGGCCAGGACAAAATCCATTTCAAGAAACTCTTGACTGCTTTAATTGTTCCAGGATCATCAATCTCATCATGTCTTGAAGAAAAAAAATATTTTTTTTATAGCTGAGATTTTAAGACTCTTACAGCCATTGGGTAAATCAGGGTAGGTCCTTTCCACAATTTGCTCTTAAAATCAGGCAAGTCAAGTTAATTTTCTGAAAATCCCCCTGCTCCTTGCTGCTGAGGCCACATTTGGAGAGTGGGGCCCAGTTCTGGGCTCCCCAGTGCCAAAAAACCCCAGTGGATTTACTGCAGAGAGTCTGGAGGAGCATCTTTGGTGTGAGGAGCAGCTGAGACTGGAGACAGAAGGCTCCAGGGCTGTGGAAGTGGAGAAATTCCTGCTGGGAAGGAGGGAATACAACCAGGATTGTCCCCAGGGATGCCCACACCAGCGACAGGACAAACTGGAATACAGCAGATCCTCTCTGAACGTGTGAAAATGCACCAAAATCCATCTTTCTTTTGTTTTTTTTGAGTGGAGAGAAGGTGGATTCTGGATTCTCCATCCATGGACACTTCAGAACACACTCCTGCCTTCCTGGACTGGATAATCTCCAAATGTCCCTTCCAACCTCAATTATTCTGTCATTTTCCTACCTCTATTCTTATCTAAAAAATAGATACAATAGGAGCTTATTTGAATATTTAATTTATTTTCCCTCTTTGTTTATAGTCGTGATATTTATCACCCATGAAGCTTTAAGATGAAGTGGAATGTTCATTATTGGTTGCTGATTTATGGTTAATTATAATTTAGCACATTGATTAGCTTGGAATGGAACTCCAAATGAATGGGGATGTGTAAATCTGAGTACAGAATTGGGGAATTGGGTGAAATAAAGGGTTAGAGGGAGAAATGAGCCAGGTGACACGTTCAGGCCACATTTTGGGCAGAGTTTGGTCAGAATCAGTGCTGGGAATTCCAGGCCCTTTCCAGAGCTGTGGAGTTGAGCAGGTGATAAAGGATGAAATAAAGCAATAAAGGTTTTAGACAACGGAAACAGAAAATTGTTGCCTCCAAATTCGAATGGGCTTACAGATGTTTAATATCTCTTGTCCCAAAGGCGACTGTATTAAAAAATACTTTAAGTGTTGCTGCAACTGCAAGATATTCCTGCAGAATTCAGTTAATTGCCCCTGAAATCAAACTGTAGGGTTGTAAACGTCCTTATTTATGGGAAAAAAAAACCAACAACAACCAAACTACCCTAAACGTTTATTTGAAAAGTGCAGCTCTTTGCAGCGGGTTCCAAATGCCGCTCTTTTTACCGTGAAGATGGATGTGCACTGAGCATTTTGGGGTTTAAATCCCATTTTTGCTTTCATAGGTGGGACACCCAAGGAGGAGCAGCCGGTTCAGCGGTGTTGGCACAATATTGACACGATATTGACACGATATTGGCACAATATTGGCACAATATTGGCAGATCTGGCTTTAGTGTCGGGGCATCGGCGCATAAAGGGAGGTGGGAAATGATCTCAGGGCAATAATTGGGGGCAGCTCGGGGCTGAGGGATGCTCGCTGCTGGTTCCTCCAGCCTTTGCATGTTAATGACCCTCTCAAAGGAGCTCTGGTTTGCATCGGGCAGGCCCCGGGATTGTTGTTGCTCAAAAGGGTGTTTTTATTCCATTCAAGTGGCCGGGGCTGAGAGCAGCAGAATCCAGGAGGCGTTTGGGGAAGGAGAGCCTCTGCTCATGCCTCCTGTTTTAATTTTATATTTCCCAGCTTCTGCATTGCCCTGGTGCATCATTCTGAGCTCCAGGTGAAGTGTTGGCCAGCTCAGGCAGACAAAACAGTCCCCAGGTATTGAAATGTGGGCATCAGCAGGCAGCAGAGGTGTGTCAGTGGGTGCCAGGCTGGTATTCTGAAGGAGAAAATGGGCAGGGAAAATATAATATCTGTAGCTCTGTGTAGATAGATGGAGGTTTACACAGAAATGTTCTAATAAAGGACAGTGGGAATTGTGTTTTGTTGCTGTGAGGAGGAGAACTGGGCTGCAGATTGTGGTTGTGAATCGCCACCAGTTTTCATGGTGTGAAAACTGATGTTTGCTCACACTGAAGAAAACCTTTTGTTGGCAGGAAAAAAACTACATTTGAGACCACCAAAAATCACCGTGCTCCCCAAATCCAAAGATGTTATCCTGCGGCTGTGTTTGATCAATATTATTGAGCTGTTTGCTGAAGTCCTTGGTGTCTCTTTGCTTCTGCTTCTCCTCCTTTTATCAACTCCTTGGGCACGTTTTTCTTACACTTGATTATTTCGTTCTGGGAGAAATCTGGCAGGGAGAGTTCCCTGTTAGTGTGGAATTTCAGGAGTTGTGTAAAGCAGTTTCCAAACAGGTATCCAAGGAGCTGAAAAAGCCAGAGCAGCCCTGAGTGATGATGCTCAGGCTGGGCCAAGGTTGGTTTTAACGTGGAGAGGTCTTTGTGGGAATGAATCACTGCAGTGGAGCTTTTGGTGTGTTTATTGTTGTGCTCCAAATGGTGTTTTCAGGGTGTTTTTTATTTTTTTTTTTTTTTTTGCAGGGAACATGAGGGATTTTTGTGTGATGTGGTAATGCTGTTAAGGCAACAAGACGGGGAGAGGCGTTTCTCTGCTAAATGTGCATTTTGGTGTATTTCAGTGAGAATTGTTGGGGTTTTTGGTGTGGGTGTTTTGGGGTGGAAATGGGTGGGTTTTCCTGGGGCAGCAGAGCTTTTACCTGTGTCCCTGCAGTCAGAAGGACACCCCCAAACCATCCCAGCCAGACAATTCCCATTCATTTCCCTGCCAATTCCACATGAAGCCCATTGCACTTGCGCTATTTAGAGGTGAAATGTAACAGGAAAAAAACCAATAAATACAACCAGTGTTGGTTTTCCCTTTAGCAATAGCTGCCTTCATTATTTTTATATCATTTATATTCACTGTGTGCAGGCTGTGGCACTGATAAAGCACTTAGAGCCCACCTGGGTGTGCTTTGAAAGCCTCAAAAGAGCCATTTTTGAAACTTTCTTTGGGATTTTCTGACCCTGCATCCCAGATTCCGTGCAGCCCAGGATGCAGTGACAAAACCCCGTCTGGTTGTTGGCAAATTACAACACCTGAGGAGTTCATTTTGCATTTTTCACTGCGTTGACAGTGAGAGAAGGCACCTGTGCATGGCATTTCAGCAAAATTCCTGAGTTTCTTGTGATGCTGCAGGAGGCAAAAAAAGGACAGGGCTGGGAGTGTGTGGTGCAGTGGTGTTTGCAGCAGATAATCCGGGAGCCCGGCGTGCTCCGGGGCTGGCAGCACACACGGGGAATTACTGCCCACTCCCTAAAGCCTGCTGCTCTTTAATCTCCCTCCCCAGCAGCCTTTATTCCTGCTGCCTTGGGCTGTGGTGGGAATAAAATGTGGGAATTTATTTCTTGTGGACACCCTGAAACAGATTTTTTGGGGGGTTTTTTGGTTTGTTTTTTGGGGTTTCTTTTGGTTTTTTGGTTTTTTTTTTTTTTTTGCTGTAAGGAGCGCTACAGCATCCGAGATTTAATTCCGTATTGATTCACTCCTGGCTTTGCCAGTGTATTTTATTTGGGGATGGGCTTTTGGCCATTTTGCTCGCTTAATTTTTTTTCTCCATTTCTCTGGAAAATGAATATTTCATGAAATACAAGCAAACTTGGAGTAGTTTGTGCTTCGTGGACAAAAATAACGTGGCGCTGCAGCGATTGTTTGTGGTTTTAATTTCCCACTTCAGGCCAGCATGACTGTCAGCTCCAGAGCAAAAATACTGTGAAATACTACAAAAATATTTCTGTTTAATAGAATAAAAGCCAATTTTTGGTCCAGAAAAGCCATTTTTTGGTCCAGAAATGGGTGTTTCTGTCGGTAGGATGCTTTTATTCCTGGCACCAAAAAAAAAAAAAAAAAAAGGAAAAAAAAAAAGGTTTTTTTGTGGTCATGCTGGTGTGCAGTTTGGTTTTGGCACGAGGAGATAAATCCTGCTTTTATCCAGTCCCAGGGAATATCCAGGAAGGAATTTTTCTCACCTGCTCACAGGTCCTGAAAGATCCCAACGAAAATTCCAAGTGGCTGCTTGAGTAAAGATCAGTGTAAATGTGCACAGTGGCCACTTCTTTGTAAATAAACTGTTGCTGATCTTTCTTACACCTTGTGAAAAAAAAACCCCACAGGATTTTAATAGAAATACAAAATGTTGGTTGTTTTGTTGTTTTTTCCCACCCTTGCTGCTCACACTGCAATTAATGTGACCTGCTGCTCATTAATGCCTTGCTGTGGGTGGGGAGGGAAAAAAAACCAAAAAAACAAACCAGCAAATTTCATCTCAGCAATGCTCTTTTCCTGGCTGGCTGCTCTCAGCCCTGCTGCAGGGGAGCTCGGGGAGGGCTGGAACCAATCTGTCAGCGTTTTGGGCTGGTTCACACTTTGCTTCTGCTGGAGGAACAAAATTCTCCTTCCAGCAAACCTCAGCATCATCAGCAAAGCCTTGAACAAACCCAGTCCCGGGGTGGGTTTTTCACTCACTCTCTCTTCCAGGAGAAAAGTTGCACTTCAAAACCCTTTGATTTGGGCTCTTCTTTAGAGCACACATTTTCTGGAGCAGCTTTTCCCATTATTTTACTGAGGACTCGTTGAATATTCCAGGGTGAAGAGGTGCCCTTGGAGCAGGAGCTGTTGGAGTGTGTTTGCCTTGGATTTTTTTTTCGTGTTCTGGGCAAACACACTTCAGGTGTTTTCTGCTTTTATCAATGGCAGTGGTTGGTGTTTGCTGAGAAAACAATAGTAGGAATAAGTGGTTTATACAAAAAAGCTTTGTGGGGTTTGCCTTATTTTAATGTGAAAATAGTGACTTGTGGGAGATGGGAGGACTAAAGGCTGTCCTTTAGGCCAATCTCTATTAGTGCTATCTCATACAAGTAAATTAAGGTGTTTTTTTGCTTTTTAATATGTGTCCATCAGTTTCTGGTAACCTGTCTCTGTTTAAGTTGCTTTTTACCTGTTAATCTCCAAAGAAAAGGCTGAAAGTGTCAGTTACCTGCAGATGAAAGCCCCCAAGTCTGGAAATTCACATTATTTTGAAAGAAGCCGTTTTTATATGCAGAATTTTTGCTTTATGAGACTGGACCTGGATTTAAACGAAAACCCAAAGCCAGTGTGGACCATTTCTGTTGTGTTTTGTCCCGAATTTCAGGGGCTGGGTTTCAGGGCTCTGGTTTGTGGCTGCACTCCCTCTGGCAGCTCTGGAGGGTGACCAGTGCCCTGCTCCAAAGCTCCTGTGTATTCCCAGTGAGAATTCCCAGTTTTCCACCAACCCAAACGGGTCCATCCCCAGCAGCCTGGAGATAAAAATAACAAATCCCACACTCAGTTTGGGGTGCTCAGGCCCTGCATTATTGATGGATTCCCCTGGGTCCAGCAGGTTTATTTATTGCGTGTGATTTATTATTTAGGAGCACCTCCAAGCATTAAAGAAACAAAAGACAAAGGTATTTTTGTTATCAGGTGAGCTGTTTCTCTTATCACCTTTCCCTTGAAGATTGCAGGGAGCAGAGGAATTTGGTCGGGGCGGTGAGTGAAAGCAGTGCTGCTGATTCCCTTGGAATTTAGCACTTTAAATGGATTAGAGCTAAAAATATCCCTGGCTGGCGTTGCGTCAGATGCAGGAGCCTTTCAGGGTATCTGCATTTCCACGCTCCACGGCAAATTTCAGCAGGTTCCCACCTGGGAGCAAAGTGAAGGGGAGCCAGGATTCTCCCCTGGAGCAGCAGTGCTGGGAATAATTGTGGTAACTGGTCAAAATTCCTGCGGGTTGTTAAAGTGGGAGCCCTCAGGAGCAGGTTTGGGGAAGGAAAAGGTGATTTTTTTGGACGTGTGGAAGCATTAATAGGAATGAATGTGTGACTTTGGGGTGGGATCTTGCAGCACCTGGTCCACGTCTTGTTGGTCAGTTCTATTGCCAATTAATGCTCTCATAGCTCCCAAAACATTCTGGTTTTGTTAATGACAGTGTGTGAAAACTGCTTTAGGGCTCGAGATGCACTCCTTATAATCCCAACCCCAGGAATGGTATTTTAACAATAGAAAGGGAAATAATCAGGTTTTGTGCTTATCCAAAAGCCTGGAATTTCACCACCACACAGGAGGGGGCTCTGACTGAACCTGTTTGGTTTGGACAAATTTGGACTTTCCTGGAGCAGAGAAATGATCTCGGTGTCCTTGAGGAGGGGCTGAAGCCGAGAAACACAAACCCCCACGGTGCTAATTGGGGTGTTTTTAATGAAATGTGGTGGCGGCGCCGTGTTAAACATCCCCATGCGTTATTAGTTCCCAAACTGCTGGAAAATCCCCATCAATCAGTGCAGTCATTTTCCCCCCTGTGCCCAAGGTTCCTGTTGGTTTTTTGGCACGGGTTTGGTGTGACTGCAGAGCTGTTGGCTGCACACCCAGGAGCTCTGAAGGTGAGCTCCTGCTGGTGCTGGGGATGTGTTTTGGGGCTCCAGGTGTTGGTCCTGCAGCTGTGTGGAAGGTGAGGGGGGCTGAAGTGCAGCGCTGTCTGTGTGATGGATCAGCTGCCTGTAAATTCAGGACAGGTGAGATTTGGGAGCTGTGCTCCAGGTTAACATTTTGGACTCCACTAGATGGCACTGATTTATTGTGCTGTTGATAAAAAAAAAACATCAAATGCAGCGGGGGACTTTTATTTTCTGAGCAGGAGCCATAAAGGAGGTGATGAGGATGCTCAGTATTTATCTGTTTGTCTGCTGGGTGCATTGACAGTTTCCTTCATGTCCTCCTGCCTCTGAAGTGGAGTGTTGGGTGAGCCAGGCCAATCATGAGCTTATCTTTTAAATATTTAGCGCTAGGAGGTGATATTTATTTATCTCTAAATAAACACCTGGTTTTTCTTACCCTGGTTTGTGTGAACATCCTCTGTCAGGGGAAGAAGCTGGGTCAGTGTTGGTGCAGGCAGCTGGGTTTGCCATAAATGTGTCTCAAACCATCACAGAATTCAGGATAAATAGAAATTCTTCTCTTTCTGCTAAGAGAACAGTGTTCCTGGTGGGTTAAAATCACACAGCACCAGTTCTGGTCGACACCAGAGTGATTTCAGTGTGGTGGGTGTGTTATTCCACACAATAAAATTAATTATTCCATCTCCAGGGGCAGAAATGGCCGTGAGAGTCCTTCTGGCAAATTCAGTGCCCAAATCCTGCCCAGGACCTTCTGTGTCCTGCTGATCAGCGTGGGCAGAGCACAGAGACTTATCCCAGGAATTTGTAATTCCATCTCTTCTCTCTTTTTCCCGAGCCACCCAGCGCTGCCCTTGGAGGCACCACAAACCTCCCGTGGGTCAGGAGATGTTCTGCCCAGCACATCCACGAGGATAAACCTGAACAAGGCTTGGTCCTGCCCTGTTTTTCCCCTCCTCTGATCTTTCCCCCGTGGCTGGGGGATGATGAGCAGCGCTGCAGTTTGGCCTCGCCTGACTTCAGCCCTGGTGGGTGTTTGAGTTCATCTGGTGCCTCAGGAGAGGAGTTACGGAGAGGTGCAGCCCTCCTCAGAGCCCTTCCCTTGCCTTCCTTTGCCAGGGGTTTGGAATTGAGGCGGTTTTCCAAGGAGAACAACATCCCTTTTGCACTGGAGAGGTCTGTTCTCTGCCTGGCTGGAGGGATGAGGTCCTGCAGGGCTCAGATAAATACAGCAATAACCCCAGAATTCAGCATTTTGATGCTGAGTGGCTCCTTCAGCTGCACCCTTCGGGGCTGGGTGTGGGGTTTCTGCAGCTCTGCACGTTTCCCTCTCTGGGATTTGGGTTTCCCCTCCCCAAAAGCTGCAGGAGGGGTGCAGCAGGGACCAGGAATGCAGTTTTGTGTGGCTGCACATCTGCCTTCAGCCATTTGTGTTTCCAGCAGCACAGAACCAGGGCTGAAGTGCTGATGTTCTCTGTCTGCTCTGGGTTTCTCAGTGTTTTTCCTTGACTCCAGCTGCAGGTTCAGTTGTTGGTTTGGCCTGCAGTTGGTAATTTGTGATGGTTCTCAGGCACAGCTCACTGCAGGCTGTGGGGCTCCTTCCTTCCTTTTGGGGTTTTCCAAATATCTCTTTTTTTTTCCCTTTGGACACCATGAATTTTTCCATCAATTTACGAATTTAACCCTTGGTGAGGAAGGAAGTATTAGGGGATGTGTCCTGGCTTTGTATTCATTCCTAACTCCATGATTTATATCTACTCCCTTTAATTCTAGCATTTAAATATTACCAATTCCTAATTCCATGATTTCCTGCCTTTTTCCCATTGCCATTTGTTTTCTTCTCTTTTTCAGCTTTTGTCTTTTGTTTGCTGCGTGTTGAGGTTTTGGCTATTCCTGGTTTAATTATTATTCCTGTATTATTTTATCATAATTATAATTTATAATTATAAAATCCCTGGATTATTAATAAATAGATCCTGTGCAGTGTTTGGGAGCAGCCTGGCTGCCCCAGGGCTGCTGCTGGCCCTTGGATCCCACAGACCTGAGTGGAAATTGGCCTTCTAAAGGGATTTATTGGAGCGTGGGTTGGGTTTGTGCTGCTGGGGGATCACTCAGGGCTGGGGGGGGACTCTGTTCCCTGTTTTCCAGCACAGAAGGTGGAATAGTAATTTATTATCTGACATCCTTGTAAAGCAGATGGGAGCCGCTCTGCCTGTGAATTTGCAAGGGGAAGGATTGTGGGAGCAGCCTTTGCATATGTCCTTCCCCCCCTTGGTTTCTTTTTGCCCGCTTAGGAAAACAACAATGAAGTCATTCCTTGTGGTTGGAAGGGGACTGGGGTGGTGTTCCCACTCCTGCCGTTGGGATGGGTGAAAACTCCCCAAACCATCCGCTCTGAACGTGGTAAAGGGATGGAGAAATGGGGATAAAATAAGAGCTGAGAAGAGCAGGGAGCTCTGTGAGCTCTCATCCCACATTTGCATTTTTTACCGTAGGAAAAACAAAACCCTCTCCATTGGATATCACGATCTGGTGAAGAAAGGGGAGATGTTAAGGCTAAAAACATCTAATTAAAAACCGAGCAGGTGAATAAATGGCTGAGCATCAGTGAGCAGTGAACGTGCCCTTTGCAGCAGTGACATGTTTGTGTTACAGTTTGCTTTTGTTTGTGTTTTTTTGTTGTTTTTTTTTTTTTTTTTTTTCAAGTGGGCAATTAATTAACTTGTTTCTTTGTTTTGCTGGGGTGGTTTGGTGTTTTTTTTGCCTTTAGTGAGTTTCCCAGCAGGGAATTCTCACCCTGCAAAGATGAGAAAGGGGCTGTGGCTGTGCTGGAGTTCAGATAGGAGCACATGGGAATTAGGATTGAATTAGGATTTTGCTGCTTTGGGCAATTAAAACCCCTCTTTTAAAGGGCGTGTGCCCTGTGCTCAGAGGCTCCTAAACCACACGGATTTGTCCCCAAACAGCCCCAGGGTTGGAGGCTGCAGCTGGAGCTTTTCCCTGCAGGATTTCAGAAGAGGCAGTGGAAGGAATGGGACAGATGGACACTAAACCTAAATCCTTGGAATTCCCTGGGGACACTTGGCCCGGGCTGCTCCCACCTTCGGGCAGAGCTGCTGTGGGAACACTTCATTCCAGGGCAGGGAATGAAATGGGAAGTGTTTTATTCCACATCCAGGGTTAAATTCAGCGTCCACGGAGCTGCTCAGTGGCACAGGAGGAGATGGCACCAAGGATCTCCTGTCCCCTGGGACATTCCCAGCACAAACCTCCTTCCCTGGGACATTCCCAGCTTTGGTTACGGCTCTGGGGAATGTCCGCGTTTCCCTTCTGGCTAAAAAACCAAACCTGGCAGGAATGTTGGCTGTAGATAAGTGGGAAAGTCTCATCCATGTCCTAACAGTGCATTCCCGTGTTTTACACCCACCCACCAGTCTCATTTATACTGTATTTTCACCATCTGAGTGGTAATCTTCATCTCTGAAAATTATCTCTGAATAATCCGAATATTTTCAGATTATTCTGAATATTTTCACCATCTTCATCTCTGAAACTTATCTCTGAATAATCTGAATGTTTTCACCATCTGAGTGGCAATCTTCATCTCTGAAAATTATCTCGGAATAATCCGAATATTTTCAGATTATTCTGAATATTTTCACCATCTGAATGACATTCTTCATCTCTGAAAAGTATCTCTGAATAATCCGAATATTTTCAGATTATTCTGAATATTTTCACCGTCTGAGTGGCAATCTTCATCTCTGAATAATCCGAATATTTTCAGATTATTCTGAATATTTTCACCGTCTGAGTGGCAATCTTCATCTCTGAATAATCTGAATAATCTGATGGATTTGGCCCCATGATGTCCAAACCTCAGCCCAGAATTTCACCTCTGTAGGAGGGAAGTGCCAGTTCAGTGATTCCCCATGGGGAATGAGCAGCAGATCCAGGGCGGGTTCCTGCTGCAGGATCAGAAAAATCCCATTTTAAATCGGTGCCACGGCCAATTTCTCAATCCCAGGCACGACCCCCGTGTGTCCCACGCTGGTGCCCATGAGGAGCAGCTGCAGGGTGGGACTTTGATGTCTCGGGAGGACAATGGGGTCACTGTTCCAGCTCCAAACTGCCTTTCCTTGCCGCTTTCTTTGTTTTCCTGGGCTGTGGCGGTGGGGAGGACGGGAGGGGGAACACGAGATGGAAATCTCTGGCAGGAAATTGCTCCCAAATGCCATCACTGCGACGTCAGGATTTTTTAGCAGGGATGCAGCTTGGAAGGCAGCAGGATTTTTTAATGCTGGCAAGATGAATGAGGATGAAGGGGAAAATTGTCCTCGTTGAAGAGGGGAAAATCCAGCTTAATTCAGAGCAAAGTGTAATTAAGGGGGAGAAAACTTGTGGCGTAGATGGAGAGAGCTGAGAGATTGCAGGAGAAGTTCTTGTGCACAAATGAAATCAATCTATTGCTGCCTGGTTTTTTAGAGAATGCTCCCACGTTTTCCTGGGCTGTTTTATGAAGTGGACACCATCAGGTTTGGGTAATTCCCTCCTGATTTGTGCAGCGAAGGAGGTGCCTCCCTGCAGGAAATTTGAGATTTTTGCAGAGTGAGGTGCTTTAAAAACAGCAAGAAAAAGCAGAGGTGGTGGTGGATCCGCGTGTTTTCTGAGGAGGAAGGAATTGGGAGGGATGAGGACGGGATAATGGGATGGCAGAAACACCATCCCAATGCCGTGGGTTAAGGCTTGGTGTAAAACAACACTAAAAGATGTTTTATTCTCATCTCCCCATCAAAGCTCCCATTATTTGCGTTGAACCCCCAAAACCGTGGCTGACGGGAGCCCAGAGACACATTTTCATTCCTGTTTTCCCCGTATCTCGGTGTCGGGGTGCCAGTGAGTCACCTTCTCCGAGGGTTTGTGTTGCTGCTCACGAAATGACAGCAGTGAGTGAATTCCTGCTCGCAGGCATGTAGGAGATCCCACATTCCCGGCGCCATCTGTTACCAAACTTTGCGGGTTTTGTTTTTCCCAGTTTGCAGCAATTTGAGGGAGAGTGGGGGGAAATAGAGCAGGTGATTAAAAAGAGGATTGGAGCGATGCAAAACATCGGGGTTTTGCAGAAAAAGAGGAGTGTGTGGCGTGGGGCTTGAGGAAATCCAGCAGCCTCTGCCAGGAGATGCTTTCCCTCCAATAATTCTCACAAAACCCCGCAGGTCACTCGCCGTGTTCACGGGTTTTGGATTTATTTCTTTCCTCTTCCACGGCGTGTGGCTGTAATTGCAGCTCACTGTGTGTGTTGTGATGGGGCTGAGGCTGTCCCAGGAGGTGCTGGTGATGACAAAAATCACCTTTGCTGTGAGCTCTGGTCCCAGGCAGGTCCCCAGAGAGCAGTTTTTAATGAGCTCACCCCGTGGAAAGATCCATTGTTCCCTGCACAGACAATTGCTGGCTTGTGCTGTTCGGAGTTCTCTGCTTGGGCACGATTCTCGGTGGGAATTGGCCTTTGGGTTTGGCTTTTTCTTCAGCAGATAAAAAAAAAGGGGGAAAAAAATTCCAAATACATATTTAATTATTTGTGTTTTAGTCACACAAAGCTCCCGCTGTGTTCTGTGATGCTGGAAGCAGACTTCTGAACGAGGGTGAGCAAACAACACTCGGTGTTTTTTCCCACAGGGGAAGAAAACGTTTCTTAAAACTGAAATCCGCCGTCATTCATGAGTCAGGGCTGATTTTAGGAAGGAGTTGATTGGATGTGAATTACGTAGATGCTACTCCAGAGTTGAAATTATCTTGGGTTACTGTGGGTATTTTTATCTGTGCAGCTGCAGGCTCGAAGGCAGGACCGTGCCTCCAGCTCTGCTTTTCCGTACAGAAGGGTTTATAACAGAACATTTTAATCTTTTCCTTCAAATATTCAATTAGCAGGCTTTGATTTTTATCTTTTTCTGTCGCACAGACGGATCCCACCTGCAGCTCGGAGCCCCTGACCACGCTGGCTTAGGCACCAAATCCTTTTTTCCCCTCTCCTTGCGTGAAGCGTGTGTGAATTCAGCGGGCACATCTGGCCCCAGATGTGAGGGTCAGGTCTGGTTCAGGGCCCTGGTTTTTGGCTGTTTCTGCACAGAACCTGGGATTGATTATTTCAGGTATCTCGGAGTGGAATTGTGCTTAAAGCTGGGGCAGGATTCGGTGGCTCTGAGCTGGTCCCATGTGGGGGCTCCTGGGGCTCCTCAGAGTCTGGTTCTGTACGCCCTAAACCCTTTTATCCTCTTTCAGCCTTGATTTTTTTAATTTATTAATTATTTTTCCTCCCCCTAGAAGGCACAACACATTAATTAGGAGCTGGGAATGATCTCATGCAGCTATTTCTGAAAGCCTTGGGGAGGAGCAGCCTGAGGTTGTGACACCTCCGGGTGTGTCAGTGAGTGCCCAGACCCGGGAATAGTGGGAATAATGGACAGGACAATCCCAGATCAGCTTTGGCCGCATCCAACCCAGCCAAATCCAGCAGATAATCCCGTTGTTTGAAGGGAATTCTCCCGCAGCACGGTGTCAGGAATGTTTGTTGGTGCTCCTGAGCGTTCTGGGTTAAGCCGAGTCGCCTCCAGGATGGTTTGATTTGCTGCAGTGCCGCTCAGACTGGTGTGGGGAAAGGAAATAAATCGGTGTGGCAGTGACAGCTCTGGGGAGAACAGCCCTGGCTGCTGCTGCTGGGCTGGAGCTGAACAAACTGAGCACTGCTGGGGTGCGGAAGGTGAGATGGGAAGCCTTAGTCGGGGGAAAACCGTGAAGAATGAGTAATTGTTCTTTTAAAAAAAAAAAAAAAAACACCCTTGGAAGCCTCTCTGGGTGGTCTCAGTGTGCAAGACACAAAGTCTGGGAGCTGGGAGTGATTATTTTCTGCAGGAGATGCTGTTCCTGACCGATGTGCTCACCAGAGCAAGCCTTCGCTTAGCAGGGAGGAGATGAGAAAATCCAAATCTCTTGGTGCTGGTTCAGCCCGAAATGGGCATTTCTGAGCATCCCCAGGAGCGCTGCAGGGCCCTGGGGGTGTGAGCACCCCGGGGTGGGTCCTGCATCCCGGGGTTTGTCCTGAATCCCAGGATTTGTCCTGCATCCTGGAGTTTGTCCTGTACTCAGGGGTTTGTCCTGCACCCTGGGGTTTGTCCTGCACCCTGGGGTTTGTCCTGGGTCCTGGAGTTTGTCCTGCATCCCGGGGTTTGTCCTGCATCCCGGGGTTTGTCCTGGATCCTGGGGTGTGTCCTGGATCCTGGGGTTTGTTCTGGATCCTGGGGTTTGTCCTGCACCTCAGGGTTTGTCCTGGATCCTGGGGTTTGTCCTGGATCCTGGGGTTTGTCCTGCACTCAGGGGTTTGTCCTGCATCCCGGGGTTTGTCCTGGATACTGGGGTTTGTCCTGGATCCTGGGGTTTGTCCTGCATCCTGGGGTTTGTCCTGCATCCTGGGGTTTGTCCTGAATCCCGGGGTTTGTCCAGAATCCTGGGGTTTGTCCTGAATCCTGGGGTTTGTCCTGCACCCTGGGGTTTGTCCTGAATCCTGGGGTTTGTCCTGAATCCTGGGGTTTGTCCTGAATCCTGGGGTTTGTCCTGCACCCAGGGCTGTGTCCTGCACCCCAAGGTGCTGCTGGCTCCGGGTGTCTCATCCTGGCTGATAAAACGGGATATTCCAGGAGGGGCAGTCCTGCCCACGCTGCATTTTCTGCTCCTCACTCAAACACCAAATCCCAGCCGGGGGCTCCTTGCAGAGCAGGCTCTGGGCTCCTCAGTGTCACAGCAGCCACCTGCAGGGGCTGGTGTGGGATAAATGTCCATGAAATCCCTTGGCCAGGGGTATCCTGTCACAGCTCACACCTCCTAACCCCACTCACCCTCTGGAACATCCCCTCCCTGCTCTCTCTATTCTCTGCTGCTCAGGGAAGTCATTGCCATCTTTATATTGAGTTTTTCACCTTCAGGTGCTGCTGGAGAGCTCTGTGGAGATGGGATTATCCCTTCAATGGGCCAGAATCAGGCAGAATGTTTGTTTTACGGGCTCTGGATTTCAATAAAAACCCTTTTCCCTCCACGACCCAATTCCTGCCTGACCTGCAACCCACGAGCTTTACCAGAGGTGTCATTTCTGGGCTGTGCCCAGGTGAGGTAAAATGACCATGAGAACGCTGCCCAGCACAGATCCGTGTCCAGCACTGGGGTCCCTTGTGCAGGGAGCAGCTCCCATCCCGTGCAGGCAGGGGAGGGAGAACAGGAAACACTGGGATGCCAGCAGTGCTCTATAGGAGCCTTTCACTGCCTGCCCACAGAGCACTTCCAGAAAAACTTGGAGCCGACACTTCCCTTGGCAGCAGCTGCCTGATTTTTTTTTTTTCTATTTTATTATTTTTTTTTAAAGTTAATTTAAATTATCTTCTCCTGCAGACAATCCTGCCTCAATGTCCTTGGTTTCAGACTTCTCCAAACCAGGCACATGAGGCTGTTGGATGTTTGAGCAGCTTAAATCCCTGGGAATCCGTAGTTCTGGGGAGGATTTTGGGCACTGCTGGGATTTGATTTATGATTTATTTTTTTTTTTTCCTCCCCCAATAATAACGTGATGTTGCTAGAATTTTCCCTGAGTGGGAAAGCTTGTCCTTAGAGATGGTTTTTATGAAGATGAGTGGTTGAGAGGGATGGGAACACACCCTGAAAGAACTGACAGGAGCTGGAATATCTGGATGGATTGGGGAGGCTGCTGACTCCCTGCCATGGGGATCCCCCTGGGCTTTGGGGAAGGCTCCTGCAGCATTTTGGGGTCACAGTTGGCTTCCAGGATTCCTGACAGCTGATGTCACCCGTTTCCCCCTGATCAGGAGCCTTTTCTGAGCCCTCAGACAGGCTGCTGTCACTGGGAACAGGATTCCCTGTTCTCTGTGCTGGGGCACCACAATCCTGGGAGGAATTTTCTTGCTCCCAAGGTGTGGGGAGGCCACACAGAGCTGTCTGCCAGGGACAGACGTGCAAACTGAGGCTCAAAAATGAGAATTGTGCACACAGAACGGGCACTGAGCTGTGAAGGAGGGCAAGGAACAGAATGTGCCTGTTGTCAGGGGCAAGAATTCCAGTCTTTGGGTTTCTGATTGATTTTAATTGCTATAAATAGCGCCCAGTGTGTGTGTGTGTGTGTGTGTGTGGAGCACTTGTGCTGTGGTTAAAGCATTCCTTACCGTGCCACTTGCGTTTCCAGTTGGTTTCTTTTCTCTTCCCCAATTTAGCATCGTGCCAAAGGTGTTTCCTCTCCTCTGTGCTGAGATTTTACCAGGAAGAGAGGCTGAAAGAGAGATGCCACTGCTGCTGCTGTCACTGGGACCTGTCATTGCCATTGCCATTGTCATTGTCATTGTCATTGTCATTGTCATTGTCATTGTCACTGTCATTCCCTGCCAGGCTCAGCCTTTGGGAAGAGCAGCCTGGATTATTCCTGGAGCAACTGGGATCCTCAGGGCACTCTTCTGGAGTTTCTGCTGTGCACAATCCCGGGGATTTTTGCACATCTCTTTGGGAAGGACCCCTCGGAGCGCTCCTGGGCTGTCATTAGTGGCTGTGACTCTAATGAAGGTGGCAGTGTCCCACAAGGACAAACCCCAGCTCCTGGTTGTTCCTCTCCAGTGGGAGCTCCCGGAGCTGGGGGCAGGATTTGGCTGTGCCTTGTGATGATGCCCCAGAATGGACAAGAGGAGGATTCATGGCCCGAGTTTCCCTACGGAGACAATATAGGAAAGAGAGAAATTGTTTCACTTCTTCTCCCCAAAAGTCTGTCAGTTTGAATTTTCCTTGTTTTCCTTGTATTTTCCTTGTTTTCCTTGTATTTTATCTCCTTGTATTTCCATTTGAATTTTCCTTGTATTTTCTCTCCTTGTATTTCAGTTTGAATTTTCTCTCCTTGGATTTCAGTGTGAATTTTCCTCATTTTCCCTCTTCCTGGATTCTAAATCATATTGCCTCTCCCTTTTTTTGTTTGATTTTTTTTTGGTTTTGTTTTTTTGTTTTTGTTTTTTGTTTTTTGTTTTTTGTTGCTCCCAAGAGCTGCATAACATTTTTAAATAACAGAATGTGTGTTCAGTGCTTTGGTGTTGCAGAAAACCCTTGGGGATTGTATTTTGGGAGTCGGTGGCTGTGCTGGATCCTTGGCTGTGCCATTTCTCTGCGAGAAATGTGCTTTCTGAAATGAATCCTTGAATGGGACTCACTGGAAAACAAACACAGCTATGTATGATTTATTTAAAAAGGGGAAGAATTATTAAAAATGGCCTAAAAAGGAACTCAAAGCTGCTTCAGGATGTTTGTGGTGGGACATGGGTAAGGTGAACTGGTTTTTCCATCAGCAGTGCCCCTGCAGGATCACTTCTGCACAGCCTCTTCCCTCCCCTCTTCATTTTTACTGCAGCTCATTTTTTTTCCTGGTGTTTCATTCTTTATCATCTGTTCCCTTTTCAAAATAATTAAGGAATGAAACATATGATTTATGGCAATTATCTCGCACATTAGAGGGGGGAAATACACAGTTTGTCTGGTTGCTTTGGTGTTTCAGTTCGCAGAGTTGATAAGCAGCCCCAATTTCCTGACACATTCATTTTTTCAAGTTGTTTCGAGAGAATCTGATGTGACACAGTGAACAAAAGACTAATCTAATTTATCTTTTTTATCTTTTTTTTTTTTCTCTCATCTCTCTCTCTCTCATATCCCTGTAATATTTCTGCTTGGCTGGCTGCATGTGTGAATAGGTTTTGTGGTGGCATTTCAATTTTGGGGTGGATATTGAGGCAGGGAACGACGTGTCTTCCCCTCGATTTCAGAGTAATACCAAAGTCTGAAGCAAACCTCTCATTTCCTGCAGGGGAAAGACTCGTGGTGTTTTTTCAGAGCACATGACCATTTTCAATAACCAGCATCCGAACTTGCCTTGTGTTCATTTTTTTATTGCTGGTCGATCTGCAGGAGGCGATTTAAGGAAGCCAGGTGGGGTCTGGATTTAAGGGGTGTTTTGTACTGCACAATTCTCATTATTCCCGGGAGAAATGGGCAATCCCAGGGCTGGATCCGTGCAGGGGAGAGGAGGAGTGAGCTGGTTTGGTGCTGGCAGGGCTCCTTTGGGCTGTGTGATGAGGAGTGGATTGGTTGGGTGTAGAGGAATCCACAGAGGCTGGGACAAGGAATTCTGCCCACCTGGATATTTTAGAACATGTGGGTTTATTGCAGGGCCGTGGGTAAAAGGGCTGGAGGGAAATCCCAAAGAGAGAGGGAGAGAGAAGAGCAGGTGAGAGCTGAGAGAGAAGGGAGAGAGAGCAAGAACAGGGGAAAGAGGAAGGGTGAGAGTTAAGAGGAGAGGTAAGAATAAGAGTTGAGAGTTAAGAGCTAAGAGAGCTAAGAGCAGAGGGAAGGAGAGGAGGAAGAGGTAAGAGAGCAAAGTCCTTGTTACAATCCATTATATCTCCTTTTGTGATGAATATTCTAATTTTCAGTGACCAACCAACACCAGACACAAAATCCTATAGAATCTACATACGGCCTATAAAAACTACTATATCACCATACTGTGTTATATTTTAAACTCTAAAAACGACTCTTTAAACTTCTGTTTTGCTGCATTGACCTTTGGGTCCCTGAGCCAGCAGAAAGGGATTGTTCAATCCAAAGGGATTCTCCTTCAGCCAGACCATTGTTTTCAGGTTCTATAGTTACTAAGATGCGGTATCCTACAACTCAAAGTCAGCTTTCATTTCTATTTCCATTATAGGTTTCATATTTTCAGAATCTTTTGCTAAGCAATCATATTGATAAGGTTTCCCTGGTTCATCTTCCCCCACAGCTGGGGTCTGGTCAGTGCCTTTACCTGCTCAGGGCTCTGTGTGATGATGGACACAGAGATGGTCCCATCACTCCCTGGCTGTTTTTGGAGAACCCAAACGAGCCCAGAGCCTGTGGGGCTGAGCTGCCAGTGGGTTTTCCTATGCCAGAGCTCCCTGAAAACCTGTTCTCCACCATCCCCATGTCCTTTATCAGCCCCAGCCAAAGCTCAGCTGCCTGGAGAAGATTTTGGTTGGGTGTTAAATCCTTTCCAGGGGTGAGGAGTGAAATGTGTGTGGAAGGGAAGCTCTGCAGACAACAAATGCTGTTTATGTGCTGCTGCTTTGCACCAGGGCTGGATCCAGCCTGAGGAAGTCGCTGAGCCCTGAAAAGAAAGACTCTGAGAGTTCTGTTTTTTTTTTTTTCCTAATCCTGTTTTGCCTCGTGGCAAAATTTATTCTCGCATCTGTTGGGTTTTAATAGTTTTTTTTAGTTGGGTTTTCTTAAGGCTGGCCCCCAGGCCTTAAAAACCCCGAGGATTTCGCAATGCCTGGTGAGTGTGATGCAGGGAAATGTTATTTTCATTGATGGGCTGTCAGAGGTGCAGTGGGGTTTGGTCTCTGTGGGTTCATCTCCACGATCACGGCCGTGGCAGGGATGAGGGACAGGATTGCTCGTGGCACTGGGGTATGGCTCCTGTTCCTGCCCATAATTGTCCTGATTTGGGGGACAGGGATCTCCAGGACTGGTGCCCGATTGGACTTGTCACCCACCTAAAGGGAATATTAAAATAACAAGCCAGGCTGGAGCATCACAAGGATGGGCAGCTCTGCTCGAGGTCAAGCAGAATATCAGGGGCACGGATCAGAACAGCCTCAGGATTTCAGTGATTCAGGCTAAAAAACCCCCTCCTGTTCCTGCTGCTCTCCCCTGAACCCAATCTCCACGCTGCTCTCAGATATTGGGTATTAGATGAGGTGATTTCACGACTCCTCTTCGCCTCGCAGAATTTGCCACTTATGAAATGATTCCATTTAGCAGATTAGTTTCTGTAACTGCGTATTGCTTTTCATTAAAATTTCATGGGGCTTTTATTTAACATGCACTGGAGCCTTGTTTATGTGGGACCTGTTGAAAGCAAAGTGGATTAGGCCATTTAAGCCATGTATAATCCATTCCCTATGGACTCGTGTCTGCTCCTGCTCATCCCTGCTCCCTGTCCATCTATCCACCCTGCGAGGGGCAGCACTTTGGCATTTGCTGCGCCAGAAATTAGCAGTGCTTTAATTAACAAACTGGTCCCGGGCCTCTCCCCAGCTGAGTTCCAAATTCTGCTGGGTCCTGACAGCCCAGTTCTGCCTCTGGAGTGGTGCCAGTTCTCGTTTGCAGGAGCTGGCTGCTGTGTGCCTGGAGATTCCTGCCCTGTTTTCCCGGATTGAGGGCAGCTGTTGGTTTGGAGGCTCCAGTTTGGGTAATGGTTTGTCCACTGTGCTCAGCTCAGTCACTGAGGCAATGCTGGTGTTTGTTCCTTGCCCTTCCCGAGGGTTTCTTGGGATTATTCCCACAGGTCACAGGCCCAGGAGCTGCTGGCGCTGAATTTGGGGAGGATTTGGTCCATTTTGGGCTCCCCACGTTTGCAGCATGGGAAGGAGCAGAGAGTCAATATATAAAATATCATGTATAACGTATAATATATAATATATTTCTATATATAAAATACATATTCTATTTCTATCTATAATATATATTCTATTTCTATAGATAATATATATTCTATTTCTATATAAAATATATATTCTATTTCTATAGCTATAAAATACATGTGTATCTATCTCCATGTACAATCCATATATATATATATATATATATGTATGCACACACACACATATATATAAATGTACACACGTAGAAGCTCAGGCACTTTATTTCCAGCTGGTTCCATGCGCAGTCCCAGCCCAGTGCAGGATGCTCCTGGGAGACTGATTCATGTGGGATTCAGTTTGGGAAAAGTCCTTCCCCAAGCTCTGGAATGACAGACTCAGCCTGTAGTGTCAGGGACCAGGGGCGTTCATTCCTGCTCAGAAACGTTCCCATCCCCACACCTTCTTAGGGGAAAAAGATGGAATTTTGGATGCGGATCCGCCCCGGAATGGTGCAGGGGAGGCTGCACTTTTTGCTGCTTTGGGCAGAATTACTGACAGCACCTGCAGCATCCTCCTCCTGCAGGAGGTTGTTTCCCCCTCAATTCCATCCATGAAGTGGCTCTGAATGTCCACCTTTTGTCTTGATGCTCTCTCCACTTATCCTGAAATTCTGAATTTGCTCTCTCCACTTATCCTGAAATTCCCAATTTCTCGCAGCTCGCTCCTAAAGCTGCCTTTGGGATTGTTGTGCTCCAAAATAGGTTTTTTTTTCCAAGGCTGTTTCAGTGGTTCCTCGAAGAGCAGGGCTCCAATTTTGGGGAAATTCCAGCTCGGATCAGCTCCTGCTCAGCGCTGGCCTGGCAGGGAGGTGATGGGAGCTCGGGGTGATCAGGAGATGGAGGAGTCACCGGTGAGGATTTTCCACCGCCACCATTCCCGTGGGAATTTCCCCTGTCATTTCACCGAGGACAAAATCCGCTTATAAAATATCTGGGGCTGAGATACTGAGAGGAGACGATGACCAGCGGGAGAGGAAAATGCTCCAGAAGTGCAGGATGGAGCATTTAAATCCTCATTTTTCGGCCGGGGTGATGGATTTTAGCCATTGAGCCGTATCCCTGCTGATGGTGGCACCTGCAGGAATGAGGAAGGATGGAGAATTCCTTATTCCTGCTTTATTTTCCTGCTCCTCCTGAGCCCTTGTGGCCTCCAAGGAGCAGCAGAACCCTTTTGGAGGAGCAAATAATGCAAAGGAGATGGTTCCTCACGTGTGCTAATAGCTTAATTGTCACTTGTGGCTCTCCTTGATTTTCGGCTTCTTTATCCTCTGAAAGGTGATAAAATAAGGCCAAAAAATCCAGAGGCGTTTTCCTTTCTAAGCCTCCTTTCTCCAGCCTTCTGAAATGTATTTATGCACAGGGCTCCCTCCTAACAAAGGCCTCTTTGAGGGTCCTGTGGTCGTCTAACATTCCCTCCTTTCACATGAAATTAAGGGCTGTGATTTACTGCAGTGACCTGAGTGCCTCAGTGCTCTCATTTACATCCAGCCCGGCTTTTTTCCCCCTCTTTTTTTCCTTTTATTTTTTTTTATTTTTATTTTTATTTTCCTTTTTTTTCCCCTTCCTCCCCTTCTTTCCTTTCTTTTTTTTTCCTTATTTTTTTCTTCTTCCCCATTTTTCTCATTTTTCTTCATTTTTTCTTTCTTTATATTTTTTTTCCTTTTTTCCTTTTTTTTTGTGGGAAGAAGGATGTTTTTCGTGCCTCCCGTGGGTGCTTTAGTTCTGCAAACATCCCATGAGGGCTGAGCTGGTGTCACACAGCTCCCAGTGACCCTGCTGGACTCCCTGGGCTGGCTGCCCTTGTTTTCCCTCTTGCAGGTTTGTTTTTGGGTTTTTTTTGTTGGTTTTTTTTTTTTTTTTTTGGTTTTTTGGGGGGTTTTTTTGGTGGTGTTTTTGGGTTTTTTTTTTTTTTTTTTTTTTTTTTTTTTGAGGGTTTTTTTTTCCTTTTTTTTGGTTTTTTGTTTGTTTGTTTTTGTTTTGTTTTGATTTGGTTTTTTGTTTTGGTTTTTTTTGGGTTTTTGGGTTTTTTGTGTTTTTGTTTTGTTTTTTATCCGCTGGCTTTTCATCCAGCAAAGAAAGAGCCCAGATTAATTGATTCTCCTCAACCAATACATGGATTTCTTTTAGATTCTCTTAGCTGCTGCTGGAGGGCTCGGGGTGGGGAGGTTTAGGGATGCTCTGTGCTGATTTGCTGCTCAGAATTCTTAGGAAATGAGAATTTCTCATCCCCAAACTGGGGCTGTTTGGGCTCCATTCCCTCAACCATTGCTCTTCCCACGGCAGAGGTTTTCAGAGCTGGTTTTTAGACTTTTATCCACCCAAACAAGGGACCTGCAGCTCTCTCCACCCCCATTTTTGGGGTGCACCTGCTGTCCCTGGCTCCTGGCAGGGATTTCGGACAGATCCTGGTGGAAATTAGAACACATTCAGCTTTTTCTCTTTGCAGCCAGAAAATTTTTTTATAAAACCCCATTTATTTTCAGGGTGTTGTTCAAATCAAGGTGCAATTCCCTTCCCTTTTACTGCAAACAACCCTCCAAAAAGCTCATTATTTTTTGTGAGGACACTGGTTAAGCACAGAAGAAACCCTGCAATGCAGATGGTGCCCAAAAGCACCAAACACAGCAGAGGATTTGGCTCGTTCCCTGAGACTAGTTAAAGAAAACACAGATTGGATCCCGTTGGGCTTCTTGAAGAAAATAAAAAAAATAAAAATCTGATTTCCTAGGTGGGTTTGGCAGGAGGTTTGTAGGGTGTCACAATCTGGGGCTTCTTCCAGCCCTGCTGCCACCTCCTCTCTCAGCATTTCTCCCCAAATCCTTGTTTCTGTGGAAAGCCCACGAGTGTTTCTCCCTTGGAATATTCTCCCTTGGAATATTCTCCCTTGAAATATTCTGAAATGTCCGTGTTGTTGTGAGGAGAGCGAGGCTAGGGTTTGGAGTTTCCTTTTTTTTTTTTTTTTTTTTTCCCTTTCTGTTGTTTTTTCCTTCCTTTCCTCCTGTGGGATCTGCCTTTTTCCCTTGGCAGGTGTGGGGGAGGAAGGCTGAGCTGCTCCCCAGCCAGGATGGGACAGAGATGAAATTAAAATCGGGTTAATTGGTGACTGTCCCCATCAGCCCGGCTGTGAGGGATTCCACGGCAGCTGTTTTATTGCAGGAAAGGGAAATTCAGCTCAGGACAAGGAGTCGCACAAGGAGGAAAAGGGCTGCCTGGAAAATAAATTAAAAAAATAAAAAATAAAAAAACCCAACAACAACAACCAAAAAAAAAAAAAAAAATACAAAAACAAAACAAAAAACAGAAAACAAAAAAAACAAAAAAAAAACCAACACAAAAAAAAACCCCACAAAAAAAAACCAACACAAAAAACCCCACCAAAAACCAAAAAAAAAAACAAAAACAAAAACAAAAAACCCCCCAAAAAAACAAAAAAAAACCAACCAAAAAAAAAATACCCACCCACACACAGACACAAAAAAAAAAAAAAAAAAAAACCACCAAAAAAACACAACAAAAAAAAACCAAAAAAAAAACACAAAAAAAAAAACACCAAAAAAAAACAAAAAACAAAAAGAAACCACACAACAACAACAAAAAGTGGGATGGAGAAAAAGGAATTGATTCCTTCCCTGTAATCATGACTGGGTTTATGCTGGGTGCAGCTCCCAGCCCGGAGCTTTGCTGATACTTTATGCTGCCTTTACCCAGAGCATCTCTGTAAAAACCGATGAAAATGCAGATTTTTTGCAGAATCCCGGTGCGGAGCGGTGGGCCGGCACAGGGGCTGCTGGAGCTGTCCCTGTGTGCTCCGTTTGTCACCCAGCACCACTCCTGCAGTGACCCTTGGCGGCTCCATCCCTCTCCTTCGCCTCTTTGCCTTTGTTTTCACAAGTTTTTCCGCTCGGCTTTTTCAGCGCGGCGCTCCTTTGGATGTGGCACCGCGGTTCGCGTTGTTCTGTCATCTTCCGTCTCCTTTTCTTCCTCTTATTTTTATCTGTCCTTGTCCGTGTCGCCCTTGGCTCCGGCAGGGACAGAACGCCCTTTGTGGCGTGCCAAATACTCTGAATAACCGTAGCGCTGCACGAGCGAATGTAAAACATAAAAGCGCCGCTAAATTCCTTTTAATGCCATCCTGTAACAACAAGAATCCCCGTTTTAATAACTGGGGCAGGGGCAGGCTTGACCTGGTTGTTTGATGCAGCCATTAACTTGCTCGGCTGGGTCGGGAGCTGGTTGTGTTGAACTCCGCAGCCATTTGGTGTTAATGATGCTGCATTCATTAAGGTGGCGATGAGAGCGCTGTGCTGCTCCTCCCGGGGCGGATTGTTCCCGTACCTGAGTCAAATCCCGGCTGGAATTGAGCTGTTTTATTGCCTTTGTTGGAGCTGGGAGCATTGCGCTCCCACCCCGCCCCAGCGGGAGAAATCATTTGGTGCTTTACATTATCGATGAAGGCGGCCGGAGCAATCATTCGGTGTTATTTTATCGATACGAGGTGGCACAGAGGATTCTGTGCAGGTTTTGTGGCATCACCTCGTTTAAATTTCCTGGTTTTTCCTCCTTTGTGTGAATTCCCTGGGCTCGTTCCCACTCTCTGCTTTGCTGGTGGTTGGAGTTCATACCTGGAATTGTTCTGAGCCAAACAGATTTCCCTGCACCGCCTCTTCTCCTTAGAGGTGAAAGAGCAAAGATTCTAAAGGAGGGAATATAAAAAAAGATGAATTGTTTGGTGGATAATTTCAAAAGAAAGAGGCTTGACTTCAGTAACCACTTGGAATTTGGGGCACTTGTGGATGGTGACGGGGAGATGAGCAGTGAGGGTCTGTAACTCTCAGAACACCGCTGCATCTCCTGCTCCACATTCCTGATTTTCCTGGAGTGTTCAGGGATTTGCTTTTTCCATTTGAGGGCCTGTAGGATTGGGAGTCTGCGAATCTGGGGTGAAAACCATGGGATTGATGGAGGGTTTGGGCTGGAAGGGACCCCAAAACCCACGCAGTGGGCAGGGACACCTTCCCCTACCCCAGGCTGCTCCCAGCCCTGTCCAGCCTGGCCTTGGACACTTCCAGGGATGGTTTTTGTTGAATGCTGGCCCTGTGGGTGCAGGAAAGAAAAGGCTTCCAACCCCAAACCACCCTTTGGTAATGACGAGTCCGTGACCAAGCCGTGTTTATTTGGAAGAGCTGGGCTAATTTTGCTGTCAGGAAATTAGAAGGCGTTTTGGAGGGTTGTGGGGTGGTACAGAGAAATGCTGGATACTCTCTGAGTGGGATGTGGAGGGTGGAGAAAAAACCTCTCCACGTTTCTGATCGCAGCCAGGAGTGAACAGGCAGATCCAGCAGGGAAGGCAGGGCTGAATTCCGGCTGGGCTGGCCTGGGCTGGGTTTTCCCCCTGTTTTTCCTGCTATTGCAAAAGCTGATCTGTTTTAGCATTCATTTCAGGAATCTGCTGTGGCATTTTTGGGGTCACCATGCCCAGACTGAGGCCAGCATCCAGAGAGGATTTGCTCTCAGCGCCGGCTCTGCCTCCTGCTTTGGACACTCCTGGCTCGGGTTTGCATTTTGGACAGCCCCAAGCAGAGCAGAAGCCTTTTGGGATGAGGGGACAAGTTTATCCTTCCCATGCAGCCTCTCTGGGATGAGGAATGTTGATTATTTTACCTCTCTGCCCTGCATTTCATTGTGGGATTTCATTGTGGGATTTCATTGTGGGATTTCATTGTGGGATTTCATTGTGGGATTTCACTGTGGGATTTCACTGTGGGATGCAGGAGCACAAAAATAAACCCCTCCAGGCTGGGAGGGAGCTTCCAGCCCCTCTGTGGTCTCCATTCCAGCGGAGCGGGCAGTTGTTAGTGGCAGGAGAAATCTCTCCCAGGGATGCAGAAATAGCAGTGGCAGGACTTGTGTGGGGGAACTGGAAAAAACGAATATTGGCTCTGGCTGGCGGAGATGAAAGCAGGATGTCGCGTGTGGGACATTGGCTTGTGCAGCTCAGAGCTCCCCGGGGATGGTTTAAAGTAAAGAGCCATTAGTGATGGTTCCAGGAGGGTTTGTGGTGGTGCAGGGGTTGTGACTCTTGGGTTTGTCCTTTCAGCACAGCCTCACCATCCATCCCTGCTGTGTGCCCGGCTTTGGGCTTGGCATTTTGGGGACGTTTTCCTTCTCCTGCCGCTCTCAGAGGACGTTTCTGTCACTGCTGCTGCCTTTTCTGGCCGTTTTCTGTATTCCAGAGCAGTGCTGCTGTTCTTGTGCTGTCATTTCCCAGCCTGGAGGGGAGGAATTCAGCAGGAATCCTCAGGTGCTTTAAAGGTCTTTGCCCTCACAGATCACTGAGCATCTCCTTCCCTTCCTCTTCCCTTTCAGCGAGTAGTTCTTACACCGTAATTCCCATTAAAACGTTGTAAGCAGCAGGAAAACGTGCCCAAGCTGATGACAGGAGGTGGCCCTGTCATTAACATCGGTCAGACACAGCTCAAAGTCACCTGGAGATTTGGGGACTTCACAAAAGTGACTTCACAGAAGGGACTGAGGGAGGATGAACCCCAGCTCCTGCAGGACAGCCCAGCAGTGCCAGCCCGTGCCTGGGAGCGCTGCTGGAGGCAGAATTGGGGAAACCCACGTGCAGAACGCAGGACATTCCCTGTAAACCCTCCTGGAGGCTCCCAGCCATTAGCAGATCGGGGTCAGGTGCAGTCTGCCCCTGGATATTCCTGATCCCGGGGATTAACCTGGCCTGCTTCTATTTCCAGAGCTGCTCCTGCCCGTGGCTGGAGCCCAGGTTCTGCCCCTGGCTCATCCCTGCCCTGCAGGTGCCACCGAGCAGGGACCTGCTGCAAAAAGCCCTTTAAACCAAGCAAACCCTCCCCTGGAGGGCTCAGCTGCAGCTCCAGGTAACCCCCAGTGACAGTGCCTGGGAATTGGAGAGCACAGCTCAGGAAAAGGGGCTCAGGCTGCAGGGCAGGCACCAGAACCTCCAGACACGGGGGGTCAGTGCTTGGTGTTGGTTATTTGTACCTAAATGGAGATCTGGGGTGACATTCAGTGCTCAGTGTTGGCCATTTGTACATTAAAATGAGGGTCTGGGGGTTTACATTCAGTGCTCAGTGTTGGTCATTTGTACATTAAAATTAAGATCTAGGGGTGTGGCATTCAGTGTTCAATGTTGGTCATTTGTACATTTAAATGAAGATCTGGGGGTTTACATTCAGTGCTCAGTGTTGGCCATTTGTACATTTAAATGAGGGTCTGGAGGTGTGACATTCAGTGCTCAGTGTTGGCCATTTGTACATTTAAATGAGGGTCTGGAGGTGTGACATTCAGTGCTCAGTGTTGGCCATTTGTACATTTAAATGAGGGTCTGGAGGTGTGACATTCAGTGTTCAATGTTGGTCATTTGTACATCTAAATGGAGTTCTGGGGTTGACATTTTTCATGGAAGCTAAAGGAGAAAAACTTTCATTAGAGAAATCCTGCCTTGGACCTTGAATTTATGCCCCCAATATTCTGAAAGTCATGGCGACCACTCAATTTTATTGGCTCTTTCTGGTTAATTGTAGTGCCACTAATTTCAAGCTTTTCCTGTCAGCAGCTGGACCAAATCCTTCTGGTATTTCCCTCCTGTGAGGAGAAACTGTGGAGGAGACAGAATAAAAAATGGGAGTGCGGCAGAGTGCAAAGCTGGGAGAAAAGCAAAGCTGGAGTGGTGTGGCTTGCCCAGGCTGGCTGTACAGATTTTTGGTCCCTCCCTTCGGTGGGGTGGCAGTGGTTTAGCACAGATGAAAGCCTCTGTGGCTGTAATGCAGGGCAGGCGTGGCAGTGCTGAGCTGTGGCTCGGGCTGGGCTCTCTGAATTTCCATCCTGCCCCCGTTATTTTCCTCCCGGAGGGTTCCCTTTGATGGGGTGTGCTCTGTCTGCAGTGGAAATTAAACATGCTGAGCACGTGGGGCCACTGCTCTGCCTTCAAACCCGGAGAGCAAGGCACTGAGGGGGTGGGAATCAGAATATGGCACTGAAGGAATAAAGGAGCACATCCTGAGCCACGTTTGTGCCCTGTGTGTTCAGATCTATGTGAGGATGATCAATCTCTGTGTGTGCCTTCTTTATTTTATTGGGGTTTTGCAGAGCTCTTTTCCAGCAGCAGTGTCACCTCAAGCACCCAGCAGGAATCTGGTTCCCTTTTCCTCAATTTTCCCTCTGTCTGCTGTTTTGCTGCCTAAGGAGAGGTGTGAAAATCCAGTTGTGTTCTCAGTTCACTGGAGGTTTTCTTTTGGTGCTTACATGGAGTCAATTCCTGCAAGTCTTGGAGTCAATTCCTGCAAGCAGGAGTGAATTATTTCCAGGAGTGTCTTGCCTGTACAGACCAGGAGAGGTTCAGAGCTGAACTCCGAACAGTTCTCTTAGATTTTGGGGCACAAATGCTCAGCTGAAACGTTCTTTGTCTGCCTTGCATAACTTATGAGTTGCAGTGATTGAATTTCTTGTGTTTGCTGGGCTGAATTCCCCCCGGGTTTCCAGGAGACTCCCCAGAGGAGTGTGGATGGAGCCTTTCCTTGGCTGCTGGCAGTCTGGGGAGTGTTTATCCTGTCACTCACAGCTGATGCTGGAGGCCTTTGGATACCCCGCCTGCGTTCAGATCCTTCTTGTTTCTTCCTTGGCATCACCTATTTCTGAGCTTCTGGGGCTGTAAATGATGTCTGAATTTGGGGTTGTGTCAACTCTCCCTGTTCCACGCACTGGGGTGGCTGAATGAGGAGGGGCTCTGATTTATTTATTGCCTTTACCTCGGCTTTATTGTGCCAGCCAGGGAGTTGGGACAGTGCTGAGCAGCAGAGAGCAGTAAACAACTCCGTTCTCTTTTGCCTGAAGGGATTTTTGGTTCCTATGCTCGCTGAGCAAATAGGGCACTGTATTAGCGTGTTGTTCTTCCCAGTCTTTGGCCTTCAGCTTTCATTATAATAACATTTCAGGTTTTATTCAGTGGATGCTGTTAATGATTCTGATAGTCCTGGTGGTGCTCTGGAGGTTCTCTCAGTGTGGGGCTGGCAAAAGGCTGTGCAGTTAGCACACACTTGAAATGTCACCCACAAATTCCAGGGGTGTTTCCAGAGGGTCCCAAATTCCCAGGAACTTTCCGTGGTCTGCCCTGTGACAGGGCTTTGGCCATGGGCTGAGGTGGTTTTCTTCATCAGCCCTGAAGGCTGGTGTAAAAAATGACAAAAACGATAAATATTGGCACGTGCTCTTGTTCCCTCACCTCCCTGTGCCTTCTGCTCTCCCCACGTGGCTTTGTTTAGTGAAGCAGCCTCCCCTTTTTTTTAATGTCAATTAATTTATTAATGAGCATTCCTCTTCACCTCACGTAGCCAGGAAGAATGGGACTGTTTAATCCTGCTGTAAGGCAGCGTTGGAAATTGCTGTTTCTCACAGAGGAGCCAGGCTGAGGCTGTGATTTTCAGCTCAGCCTGAACTATCCAGTGATGCTCAGCTACCACAGAATTCCCAGGTCCCACCAGCCATGAAAGATTAATTGACACATTAAATAAACTATTGATTTCTGACACTTTACACTTGGCAGAAGACGGCTCCAGATATGAATTTAAACTACTAAAATCTACAGGGCTCTCTCCAAAGCATTTTTGTGAGCCACAGTTCAGGAGAGGCTGTAACTCTCTGAAATGCAGGTGGAATATTCGATGTTTTCCCACTGCCAGAGGGCATTGCTGGATGGGATATTGGGGTAAATCCTTCCCTGGGAGCGTGGGGCTGCCCAGAGAAGCTGTGGCTGCCCCTGGAAGTGTCCAAGGCCAGGCTGGACAGGGCTTGGAGCAGCTTGGGGTAGTGGAAGGTGGAGCTGGATGAGCTTTGGAAATCCCTTCTGGGTGCAGAACACCTCTAAACCACAGCCTGGGTGCCTTGAAGTGGCTCCTCCATCTCCAGCCTGTTGTCACCCCTCAGAAACTTCCACCTGCTGCTCGAGCAAAATCCACTTTTGTGCATTTACAGCAAATGGTGCTTCAGCAGCAGCAACTGAGAGCACCAGGGCTTGGCTTCTGCGTGGTCTGACCTCGCTGGGAGCAGGGAAAAGAGATAAAAACTGCATTCTGTGTTTTCTCCCCTCTTCCTTTTAGCTGAAATAGAAGAGAGAGGTTTATCCTCCTCCTGAGAACTCCAGTAGCAAGCTGTGATAGGCAGAGGAGGAATTATTCTGCAGTGTGGGATGGGATGAACGTGCTGGACCTGGAGAGAACCTGCAGGGAACGTTCCCCTGGGATTCATAATTAACCTCCTGTGCAGCAAACATTGCATTTCAGGGATTTCAGGCTTTACAGCAGCTTCAGCTTTAGCCACTGCTAAAAACACATCCCCTGAACTAAACCACACATAAAAAAGGGCTGGGGGAGAATTGTTTCCAACCCTTGAGGATCAGATCTGGGGCTGGGGGTGCCCCCAGGGCTGAGGGGGAATGGAGCTTGCAGGGAGCAGGGAAAGGAGCTTTGAGGGAAGCCAGGGAGCTCCTGGAGCTGCTCCTGCCTGACCAAGGCAGGAATTCTGTGCTCCCCTGAAGGATGCAGCTTGTGCTGCTCACTGCACTGCCAAGACAAAGTGCTGCAGGATTAGCCTTGAACCCTGAGCTTTTACAAATCTCTCCTGTCTCTGGGTTCTTTCCACCACCCAGACTTCTCTCTCTCAGCAGAAGATTGTGACTTGCTTGGTTTTTAATTAAAATTGTCCATACTCTGATTTAATGGCTCCATAAAGGATCCTGGCTTACCCTGCCTCAGGTAAATGAAAATATTTGCTGTGGTAAATAGGACTATTAGTTTTATGATCCAATAGCAATAAAAAGCTTTTATCAACAATGTCATCAAAAGAGGCATAAAATTGTGTTCCACGTAGAGATACCGAGGTGTCTGGGAAGTTTTACTGTGATTCATAAATTTCCATAGGAGAAGGTGTTAATGGCGTTTTTTGGTGTTCCTTGTGGTCATTTAAAAGTGAAAAGCTTGTGAGCAGATCTTGTGCATGGGAAGGATGAGGTCACAGCGTGGATGTAATTGGGATTATTCCCTTTGCCCTGCACAGATCCCCTCCATCAGCTTGGACACGTCACTTTGTTCAGAAGCAGAATAATTGAGGCTGAAAGGAAGCAGAGGAGAAACCTCTCTGAATTCGCTGCCTGTGTTTCCACAGCTGCCTGGGCCCCTGATTTCAGCTGCCTGGCCGAGCACAGCTTTCCCTGGTCTGTGAGACAGCCCCAGGGATGTGCAGGAGGGCAGCGATGGATTTTGGCTGGCAGAGCACCCCATCCCTTGTTTTGGGTGAGACCCAGAGGGCAGAGAGGCTCCTCACTGCCCAGCCTGTGCTGTTGTACAGAACAATTAGAATTGTGCTTGGTTTGGAACCTGGTTCCCTTACAGGAGCGAGAGTATTACCTTTCTCCCAGCTGGAAAAGGGGATTCTCATCCCCTGGAGTGTGCAGAACAGACAGAGGGGTGGCTGCAGGCAGAGCTGTGCCCAGCCCCAGAGCTCCCCTGGCTGAGCCCTTCCCCAAACCCTCCCTGGATTTGGAATTTGGGTTTGGAATCGGGGCTGGGACAGTGCAGGGCAAAGGGATGCTGCTCCCTCTGTGCCTGCAGGCACATCATGGAGTGGTCAGGAGCAGGGTGAGAGGAGCATCCCTCTCATCCAGGACAGGGCAGGGGATGCTCTCTCTGTGCATCCCTCACATCCAGGACAGGAGATGCTCTCTCTGTGCATCCCTCTCATCCAGGACAGGGCAGGGGATGCTCTCTCTGTGCATCCCTCACATCCAGGACAGGACAGGAGATGCTCTATCACATCCAGATGCATCCTTCACATCCAGGACAGGACAGGGCAAGGGATGTTCCCCCTGTGCATCCCTCACATCCAGGACAGGGCAGGGGATGCTCTCTCTGTGTATCCCTCACATCCAGGACAAGGGATGCTCTCTCTGTGCATCCCTCACATCCAGGAGAGGGGATGTTCCCTCTGTGCATCCCTCACATCCAGGGCAGGAGATGCTCTCTCTGTGCATCCCTCTCGTCCAGGACAGGGGATGCTCTCTCTGTGCATCCCTCACATCCAGGGCAGGAGATGCTCTCTCTGTGCATCCCTCACATCCAGGGCAGGGGATGCTCTCTCTGTGCATCCCTCACATCCAGGGCAGGAGATGCTCTCTCTGTGCATCCCTCACATCCAGGACAGGGCAGGGGATGCTCTCTCTGTGCATCCCTCACATCCAGGACAGGGGATGCTCTCTCTGTGCATCCCTCTCATCCAGGGCCACCAGCTGGGCGTTGGTGTGTGGATTTTGGGCTCTCCATCCCCGGGGTGGCTCTGGGCTCTCCTCCCCTGGCTGCTGTGCCGTGGCACCGTGCTGCTCCCTGCCCGCCTCTCCCCGAGCTGATATTCCCCAAAGGAAGCAGCCATCCCCTCCTCCAGCTCCTGGCAGATTTAGGGAGTGGTTTCCATGGCGACGGGGAGGAATTGGATCTGCAGCCCAGCTGGGATCAATCCCAGCTGCTGCCTCCTCCTCCTGAGCAGTCAGCGTATTTTTAATAAAGTGACCGTGTACAGGAGCCTTGTCTTTGTCTTGTTAAGCCTTTGTTGTGTATTAAATCCCGAGGGCTTTCACCATAATCTGCTTCTCTCACAAGCTCTACAAATCCCGCCCTTACTCCACGAGCCGTGCCCATTAGATCCAGGAGATATTTCTTTCCCGATGGTTTTTATTTCTGGAATGGAGCTTAATTGGTGGCTGGCTGCTAGGAGTGAGCAGAATTAAAGGTGCAGCCTGTGAGAGCCAAGGGTTCAGTCACAGCTGAACTCATCCGTGCTGGGCTTTGTTTGCCCGAGTGTTGGTGATGTTTTGTTTGGTTTGGGGTTTTCACTCAGGGTTACCTGGGTTAGCTGTGGCAGGAGCACAGGGGCTCCTGCTCCTGGAGACACCCCCGAGGCAAAGCCCCCCAAATTCCCCCGGGCTCAGTGAGAGGCAGGAGGAGCCCCGGGGCTGGGTTCAGCCCTTGGTGGGACTTGGGGGTGACCCAGGAGGTGCAGAGGGGACACATCTGGGGACCTGGCTCACCCCAGGGCTGCACTGAGCTGAGGACAAAGGATTTCAGTCCTTCTTTGCTTCCAGGGCTCCGACTGGGACCTTTTGGGGCCAGTGGGGAGATGCTGGGGGCTGTAGAGGGGTTTGTAGGAAGGGGAGGGTGTCAGGGGATGAGCTCCCGTTTACCCCAGGGACTGGAACAACCCCACGGTAAATCCAGAATCGAGTGTATTTACTGTTCCTGTGGTGTGAGCATTCTTATTCCTGTTTCCTGTGTCACCTTTGGGATTTGGGCATCCAAAAATCCCCTCGTTTTCCTGTGCTGCCCGTGGCACTTCATTCACTGCTCAGGTGGATAAATTCCTGCCTTGAGCCCAGCCCAGCAGGGACACAGCCTCCCTGCCTGTCCCCAAACCCACGGCTTCATTTCAGCTCATTTCTTTTGTTGAGATGCAAAACTAATTGTATTGAACTACAGATGAACAGGAAGTTGCATTAGCAAATTTGTTGGATTTTTTTGTTGGTTTTTTTTTTTTTTTTTTTTAATCAGTGGGGAATTATTCAGCATTTTTTGGGGGCTGGGGAACTTTATAACCAGATAAAAGATATGGGGGAGGGCAGAGCTATAAAAAGTGTTATTGTGTGATTATGAAGAGGCCTTTTAATGCAGTTATTATGTGATGCTAAAAAGGCCTTTATTGCTCCAAGTTGGAAGCAGAATACAAATGGGCTCACAGTGTCTATTAAATGAAGAGTGGAAAAAATAGTCCCCATTTCCCCGAACTGCAAAGAGCCAAAATAACGATTAAACAGCGATTAGAATCAGCAGCAGTGGCTTTGTCAGTGTGATCACAGTGACGCCGAGGAGCGGGGAGCATTGTTTGTGAGATCCCTTTGTTCTGGGGACCTGTTTGTGCAGGTGACAAGGGCAGCAAGTCCTGCAGGCTGCTCGGAGTGCCCTGAGCCCGGGGTGACATCAGGACAGGTGAGCTGCAGGTGACTCGTTCAGGACAGGTGAGCTGCAGTGACTGATGCAGGACAGGTGAGCTGCAGGTGACTCATACAGGACAGGTGAGTGGCTCATGTAGGACAGGTGAGCTGCAGTGGCTCATTCAGGACAAGTGAGCTGCAGTGACTGGTGCAGGACAGGTGAGTGGCTCATGCAGGACAGGTGAGCTGCAGTGACTGATGCAGGACAGGTGAGTGACTGATGCAGGACAGGTGAGCTGCAGTGACTGGTGCAGGACAGGTGAGCTGCAGGTGACTCATACAGGACAGGTGAGTGGCTCATGTAGGACAGGTGAGCTGCAGTGGCTCATTCAGGACAAGTGAGCTGCAGTGACTGGTGCAGGACAGGTGAGTGACTGATGCAGGACAGGTGAGCTGCAGTGGCTCATTCAGGACAAGTGAGCTGCAGTGACTGATGCAGGACAGGTGAGCTGCAGTGGCTCATTCAGGACAGGTAAGTGACTGGTGCAGGACAGGTGAGTTGCAGGTGACTCATACAGGACAGGTGAGTGGCTCATGTAGGACAGGTGAGCTGCAGTGACTGATGCAGGACAGGTGAGTGACTGATGCAGGACAGGTGAGCTGCAGTGGCTCATGCAGGACAGGTGAGCTGCAGTGACTGGTGCAGGACAGGTGAGCTGCAGTGACTGATGCAGGACAGGTGAGCTGCAGGTGACTGGTGCAGGACAGGTGAGCTGCAGGTGACTCATACAGGACAGGTGAGTGACTTGTTCAGGACAGGTGAGCTGCAGTGACTGATGCAGGGGGTTCTTCCTTCTCCTGCAGCTGAATTCCAGAAGGTACCTGCAGTTCCTGCAGCTGGACAAACACAGCTGGGCAGTTTTGTGCCCGGTTTGCTCTGCAGGGGTGTGTAGGACAAAGCCTTAGGAGTGTTTGCAGGCCGGGGCTAGGGCAGCCCCGCTGGATGTCCAAAATCCTCCTAAGGACCTCCAGGAGGAGCCACGGGAGACTGGGGAAAATAAAAACAGGTGGAATTTTGCTCCTCGGCAAAAGGCAGAAGGGAAATGTCGGGATTAGTCAGTTTTGTGTCTTTGTAACTCCCCTGGGTGTGTCTGTGCCCAGGTGAGCGCTGAGAGCTCCCAATCCCAATGGAAAAGGGAGGGAATTGGCCTTTGGGATCAGCCTCAGGGCACTTGAGTGTCCTGTGAGGTGTGTTTGTTTGTCCTGGAGGTCACAGGTCCTGTCTGCTGCAATTCCTGGGTTTGAAAAGTGCCTTTCTGGAGTTAGGGACAATTCCAGGAGGCTCCTCCTGTGCCTCCTTCACGCTGGGAAGGGGCAGTGCTGATGTTCAGTGAAGAATTGCTGCCCCTCTGCACAACCTCTGCAGAAATGCTGTTCCTTATTCCACTAATGACAGGATTGAATGGTAACTTTGGAGCTGGGGGAGCAGAGGGAGCACTGACTGAATGAGGCAGAACCAGGGATGTTCTTCCTCCTCTCCTTGCTAAAAGCTTTGCCTTCCCAGGGGTGGTTTCCAGGTTTCATTCCTTTGAAAATCCACCCAGCACTTCAATGCACAGAAGGAGCTGAGCCCTTGGAAAAAAAATTTTAAAAAAACAAACCCAGGAAAATCTGAGAGCTGGGTGTTGGTGCTCAGATCTCCTGGCTGTATTTGCAGGGAGATTTTCCCTGGCTGGGTGGTTTCCTCCTGCTCTGTGCAGCTGATGAGGCTCAGCCAGGCCTGACAGAAGCTGTCAGGTAGAGCCCAGACGCTGAATTCGGGGTGATGGAGAGTTCAGTGCTTTCCACAGAGCCTTTCTTCTCCTTCCTGGCTGCTCCAGAAGCCACCTGAGAGAGGAGTGAAAGGCATCGTTAAGAAGCCCAGCCTGTGGCACTGCCTTCCCAGCAGCAGCAGCTCTCAGGGCTGCATTTACAGAGTGGGATGAATTCCTGATGGATCTCAGCTCCCAGCCGTTCCTGCAGCACCCAGGGCTGAGCAGAGAACCTTGGGCTGGGGTTCCAAACTCCTTCCCATTCCTCTGGAGGTCTGGGGGGCTTTGATGTCCCTGTCTGGAGTCCCTGCAGGACTTGCAGTGCTCTGTGTGACCGTGGTCAGCACTCAGTGCTCCCAAACTCTGCTTCCAGCTGAGTCTTGCCTGGTTTTGGGGGATTTGGGGCTGTATCCCAGTGCTTTGGGCTGGAATAGCAGCATTTATCAGGCCAGCCTGCTGAGCTCCAGAGAGGAGAAGCAGGGAAGGTGCAGGGACCTTGCTCTGGGATTATCCCAGCTCTGATGATTGCTTCCAGTCTTCTTCTGGAGAGAAGCGCTGTGTCAGGGCGGGTCTTGGCCAAAGGAATGTGCTCAGAAAATCCTGATAATCCTGTGCTTCCCTGCCGAGGGCAGGCAGTGCTCCTCCAGCTCTGGGAGCTCCACACTCAGTGCCTGAGCCCCATCCCTGTTTCCCCAGCAGTGTAAGGAATGTTGCCATTGGCACACGCAGCCAGGGTTTCATTCCTGGAGCAGCGCTGGATCTCACAGCCCCAGGTGTGCTTGGCAGCTGAAATAGTGCCTCTGTCCTCCGGAGGTAAAATTAGCTGCTCTGGGAGAGAGGTTTTCAGATTTTCATGCCCTACATGAAAACACAGAGGGTGTTTTCCAAAGAAAACCTCTTTTGGCGTCCTCAAATTCAACTTGACCCGGGCTTGTTAGGCCACAGCTCTGCCATGGAATTAAGCTATAGCTGGAGGAGAGCCAGAATCCAATTACATATCCTGCCTAATGGGTCATAATTTATGCAATGGAGAAGGAGGCAGGGATGTTGGTGGGGGAAAAGGGCACTGGGGCTGTGTGGATGTGCCCTGGGAGGGGCTGCTGGGGAATGGGAATGGGGAGGGCAGGGGTGCTGTCCTTCCTCTGGGGTATAAAACATTCCTCTAGGGTATAAAACCTTCCTCTGGTGTCCAAAACCTTCCGCTGGTGTATAAAACCTTCTTCTGGACTGGGGTCTAAAACCTTCTTCTAGGGTATACAACCTTCCTCTGGGGTATGAAACCTTTCCCTGGAGTCTAAAACCTTCCTCTCTCGTTTAAAACCTTCCTCTCTTGTTTGAAGCCTTCTTCTGGTGTTTAAAACCCTCCTCTCATGTTCAAAACCTTCTTCCCTTGTTTAAAATCTTCCTCTCTTGTTTTAAACTTTCTTCTGGTGTTTAGAACCTTGCTCTTGTGTTTAAAATCCTCCTCTGGTGTTTAAGACCCTCCTCTGGTGTTTAAAAGCAGCAGTTCAGGTCAGAAAATAGGTGTCATCGTGGGCTGTACATTCAATAAGGGATCCATGGGCATTGTGAGGATGGCAGAGGTTTTTTTGCTGGAGGCCCTTGTCTAACTGTGCTCGTTCCCTTTCCAGCCTCTCTCCAAGTGGACATTGTTCCAAGCCAGGGGGAGATCAGCGTTGGAGAATCCAAGTTCTTCTTATGTCAAGGTGCGTGGTGGCTGCAGGGCCCCGGGGTGTTTAATCCACAGTGGAGCACACCCTGCCCTGTGGGGGTTTGTGGGGGCTGATGATGTTTTGGGTGGGGTCAGGAAGGGCTCATGAGCAGCAGGGTAAATTTGGGATGTGTGGAGATTGGTAGGTGCTGATATTTTGCCATGGGGTCACTCAGGGCCCATGAACAGCAGGATGGATTTAGGATCTCTGGGGCTTTGTGGGTGTTGATATTTGGCTGTGGGGTCACTCAGAGCCCGTGAGCAGCAGGATAAATTTGTGATCTGTGGAGGTTTGTGGGGGCTGATGATGTTTTGGGTGGGGTCACTCAGGGCCCATGAGCAGCAGGATGGGTTTAGGGTCTCTGGGAGTTTGTGGACACTGATGATACTTTGCCGTGGGGTCAGTCAGAGCCCATGAGCAGAGAGATGAATTTATGATCTGTGGGGGTTTGTAGGTGCTGATGTTTTGCCATGGGGTCAGTCAGAGCCCGTGAGGAGCAGGATAAATTCGTAGTCTGTGGGGGTTTGTGGGTGCTGATAATTTGCTATGGGGTCACTCAGAACCCATGAGCAGCAGGATGGATTTAGGATCTCTGGGGCTTTGTGGGTGATGATATTTTGTTGAGGGGTCACTCAGAGTCTGTGAGCAGAGCAATGAACTGTGATCTCTGGGGGTTTGTAGGTTCTGATGATGTTTGGCTGTGGGGTCACTCAGAACCCCTGAACAGCAGGATGGATTTAGGATCTCTGGGGGTTTCTGGGCACTGATGGTATTTGGCTATGGGGTCACCATGAGCAGAGCGATGAACTGTGATCTCTGGGGGTTTGTGGGTGCTGGTGATGTTTTCTGTGGGGTCACTCAGAACCCCTGAACAGCAGGATGGATTTAGGATCTCTGGGGGTTTGTGGGTGTTGATATTTTGTTGAGGGGTCACTCAGAGCCCGTGAGCAGAGCGATGAACTGTGATCTCTGGGGGTTTGTGGGTGCTGGTGATGTTTTCTGTGGGGTCACTCAGAGCCCCTGAACAGCAGGATGAATTTATGATCTCTGGGGGTTTGTGGATGCTGATGATGTTTCCTGTGGGGTCACTCAGAGCCCGTGAGCAGATGCACTGTGATCTCTGGGGCTCTGTGGGTGACCTTCCGCTGTCTCCCCATCCCTCCCTGTCCCCACGCAGTGGCGGGGGAGGCCACCTTCAAGGACATCTCGTGGTTCTCCCCGAACGGCGAGCGCCTGACCCCCAACCAGCAGCGCATCTCGGTGGTGCGCAACGATGACTTCTCCTCCACCCTCACCATCTACAACGCCAACATCGACGACGCCGGCATCTACAAGTGCGTGGTCAGCAGCCCCGAGGAGGGAGACTCCGAGGCCACCGTCAACGTCAAGATCTTCCGTAAGGCCATGGCTCCAGGGGTTTTCTCCCGGGTTTGTGGGGCAGGGAGAGAGCTGGGGTGCCTTCTGAGGGGAGGTGGGAAGGGGAAAGGGAATGGAGAAAGGGGAATGGGATGGAAAGGAGGATGGGATGGGATGGAATGGGATGGGATGGAAAGAAGAATGGAATAGGATGGAATGGGATGGAGTGGAATGGGATGAAATGGGATGGAGTGAGATGGAGTGGGATGGAATGGAGTGGGATGGAATGGGATGAGTGGAGTGGAGTGGAATGGAATGGATGCGATGGGATGGGATGGGGAAAGGGAATGGAGGAGGGGGGTGGGATGGGATGGGATGGAGTGGAGTGGGATGGGATGGGGAAAGGGAAGGGAAGGAAAATGAGGTGGGATGCAATGGAAAGGAAAATGGGATAGGATGGAAAGGAAAATGGGATGAAAAGGAAAATGGGAAGGAAAGGGAAGAGGAAAAAGGAAAGGAAGGGAAAAAAGAAAGGGGAAAAGGGGAAGGGAAGTGTGGAATCCTTCTGAAAGGCAGCAGAGTGAGGGGTGGAAGGAGCAGATTCTGGTGCTTTTGGCAGGGGGAACAGGAGAAGGGCTGCTGTGGGTGACACAGAGCTCTGGTGTGGGGTGAAGAGGGGCCCAGAGTGCCCCAAGGTTTGCAGTGAGCCCTCAGCTGCTCCAGCAGCTTCTCCCTCCCTGCTGGGAGCAGTCCCTGCACACACCTTGCACTGGGCATTACTCAGAGTGCTCATTCAGCCCACTGTGGGCACAGGGAAATGGAAACGGGGCTGCTGTGGGCAGTGCATCCACTCAGACCTTTATCCTCCCCTGGGAACAAGGAGAGTTCTGGGGATTTGAGGGTTTCTCTGCTCCCCTCGGGCTGGAGGCAGGAGCACAGCTCCAAGGCGTGCTGAGAAAGCCGCAGTGACCTTCTGCTTTCCTTGTTTGCAGAAAAGCTGATGTTCAAGAACGCTCCCACCCCTCAGGAGTTCAAGGAAGGGGACGATGCTGTGATCGTGTGTGACGTGGTCAGCTCGCTGCCCCCCACCATCATCTGGAAGCACAAAGGCAGGGATGTCATCCTGAAAAAGGATGGTAAGGCCTTGGCTCCCGTCCGTTCTGGGGTCAGATGTCCATCTCCCTCCCACACGAAGTGCTGGTGGTCACGAGGGCCAGGAGGAGCAGTCTGTGCCTGGCACAGGGTGTGGATTTCCTCATCCAGGTGCTGTGCTGTGCCGGTGGCAGTCGTGTTCCCACTGAAACAGCCATCAGGCTTTGGCACCAGAGTGAGCCAAGGGGGGCTGCAGCAAAACACAGATCGAAGGAGTGCCATCAAACAGAAAAGCTGGGTGTTGGGTCCAGCCTTTCAGAGGAAAGGGGGTTGAAATCTTTTCTTTGTCTTCCCAGCCATGGTAGAGGGGCTGGCAGAGGCCCTGGCTGCAGCTGAGCAGCGTTCCCAGCCCTGGCACACAGCTGGTGAGGCTGGAGCTCTTGGGCAGCAGGGATGGGTCCCAAACTGCTCAGGATGTCAGCGTGTCTGTGGGAACACTCACCTGTTCATCTCCATGAGCACTGGGCTGCTCTCCACACACCTTTCCTCCTTGGCAGAAGCAGATCCAGCTACGGAGAATCTCCATTTCATGGTGGGGAGGGAGAATTCTGTTCCACCAAGCCCAGGAGGGGCGAGGAGAGCAGCAGCTGGACTGAGCTCCTGTTCCTTTTGTCCCTTGCAGTGCGTTTCATCGTCCTGTCCAACAACTACCTGCAGATCCGGGGCATCAAGAAGACGGATGAGGGCACCTACAGGTGTGAGGGGAGGATCCTGGCCCGTGGGGAGATCAACTTCAAGGACATCCAGGTCATCGTCAACGGTGAGGGGCTCAGAGCAGCGCCTCAGCCCAGGCTGCTGCTGGAGGCGCTGCCTCGGCTTCACACCGTCCTCTTCCTCTGCTGTGTCCACTGGCAGTGTCCGTGGGATGCGTGTCCAGGGTCCTCGGAATGCAGGGAGGGTTTGCCAGGAGAGTTCAGGTGTTTACAGCCTAAAAACACGCTGAGAAACGGGGTGAGGATCTGAGCTGGGTGACACTCACAAGGGTTCCTGGCCACCACACTGGGGGGTTTTGTGTCCCCCCACCCACTGCCCTTCCTCCCCTGTGCTGGTGGCTCTGGACACAGAATCACAGAATGACAGAATCATAAAATCACAGAATGTGGAGGTTGGAAGAGACCTTCAAGATCATTGAGTCCAACCCATCCCTAACACCTCATCTAGATCATGGCACCAGTGCCACATCCAGTTTCCTTTTAAACACATCCAGGGATGACTCCACCACCTCCCCGGGCAGACCATTCCAGAATTTAATCCCTCTGTGAAAAACTTCTTCCTAGTATCCACCCTGAATTTCCCTCAGGCTCGTTGGTGGAACCCCGCAGGTGACAGTGACAGGGTCTGGTGCCATCAGAGGAGCACGGGGAGCCTCCCTGTGGCCCAGCCCTCCCGCCCTGCCCAGCTCACGGTGCCTTTGTCCCCTTGCAGTGCCGCCCTCGGTGCGTGCCAGGCAGAGCACCATGAATGCCACCGCCAACCTCAGCCAGTCTGTCACCCTGGCCTGTGACACCGACGGCTTCCCCGAGCCCACCGTCACCTGGACAAAGTAAGGGGCTCTGGGCTCTGTCCTGCTGGGCTCTGGAAAAGCAGGCTGGAGGGATGGGAATGGTATAATTGGGATGAGTTGATCTTTCTCCCTAAGCCTGGAAAAGCAGACTGGAGGGATGGGAATGGTATAATTGGGATGAGTTGATCTTTCTCCCCAAACCTGGGAAGCCAGGCTGGAGGGATGGGAATGGTATAATTGGGATGAGTTGATCTTTCTCCCTAAGCCTGGAAAAGCAGACTGGAGGGAAGGGAATGTTATAACTGAGATGAGGTTGATTTTTCTCTCCGAACCTGGAAAGCCAGGCTGGAGGGAAGGGAATGTTCTAACTGTGAGGAGTTGATTTTTCTCCCCAAGCCTGGAAAAGCAGACTGGAGGGATGAGAATGTTTTAACTGGGATAAGTTAATTTTTCTCCCCAAACCTGGAAAGCCAGGCTGGAGGGATGGGAATGTTCTAGCTGGGAGGAGTTGATTTTTCTCACAAGAATGGCCTCACAATGGGGCTGAAGTCACCTTCTGCGGTGGGTTAGGTAAGGGAGCACAGAGCCCACCCAGGGAGGAGAACCTGAGAGTAAAAATCCTGTGGGTTGAGAGAAGAACAGTTTAAGTGAGATACTGTAAGTAAGTAAGATAAGACACTGTCCCTGGAATTCTGTAGCCTTTGGTGAGGGATGGGAGCACAGACTGATGTGGGAAAGCTGATGGCAGCTTGGAGTGGTGCCTCGGCAGGAAAGGAGGCACCTTTGGTGGGGTGACAGCTCTGTGGGGTGCCAGGAGCTGAGAGGTTCAGCTGCCAAGAGCCCTGAGGCCAGAAGGGTTGGGATTAGGGCTCAGTCCCAGCTCTGGAGCCCGTGGGGAGAGGAGAAGGTGCTGGTCCCTCTCAGCACGAGGAGCTGCAGCGTAACAATGGGCTGGACCAGCCTCGGGTGGCTTCTGCCAGCACAGCCCCGTGTGCTTTGTGCCCCCCCAGGGATGGAGATCCCGTGGAGGAGGTGGAGGACGAGGACAAATACAGCTTCAACTACGATGGCTCCGAGCTGGTGATCCACAGGGTGGACAAGAGCGACGAGGCCGAGTACATCTGCATTGCTGAGAACAAGGCTGGCGAGGCCGACGCCACCATCCACCTCAAAGTCTTTGGTAACCAACCCCTGGCAGCCCAGCTGGCTGCTGGTGACACTGAGGGCAGCTGGGGGACTGTCCTGGGGGCACACTTGGCTTCCCATTGGGAGGTTTCCTCCCAAATTAGCCCTAGACCAGGACAAGGATCTTGCTTATCCCAGTTCATGCCTGCTGGGGCTGATCCCCAGCTGCTGCTCTGCCTCTGCACCTCTGTGTGTGTGGGGAGAGCTCATCCAGCTCCTCTCTGCTAAAACACAGCCAGGGCTGGGGGATCAGCCCCACAGGCTGCTGGAAATACCCTCCAGCCTGAATCCTGATGCACCAAAAAGAGCTTTAGCACTTGAGTGGGGCTTGCTGCAACCTGGGCAGGGGGCTGAGCTCCACCCCAGCACGGTGTGAGTGACCTCAGGCTTGTGGGAGTGAATCAGGAGCTCTCCTTTCCCCCGGGAATCTGGCAGTGTTGAGGGATGTGGAATTCTCCCTGCATGTCACCTGCCAAAGCTGCTTAGCAAGGGGCTGATTTGGGGCAGTGGGGTGGGAGAGGGAGCTGCTAATCCCAGGGGCTGAGCATCTGTTCACTCTGGGGTGGGTCCTCTCAGGAGCCTCAGCTGTGAGAATGAGCAGAGGAGCTTTTTCAGGGGGTTATTTCTGCCAGGAGGTGCCCTGGGGGGAGTCCCTCTGCCCCTTCCCCTGCTGGCAGTAAATTGTCCCCTGGGCTGCTGGTGACAGACAGGCTTCACCCTGAGCCCAGGCTCCTTCTCCTTGCCCTCCTCAGCCAAGCCCAAGATCACCTACGTGGAGAACAAGACAGCCATGGAGCTGGAGGATCAGATCACACTGACCTGCGAGGCCTCGGGGGACCCCATCCCCTCCATCACCTGGAGAACCTCCACCAGGAACATCAGCAACGAGGAGAAGGTACAAACCCTTCTTCCCAAAGCCCCCCGGGGGTGCTGGGCTCAGCACAGCTCCTCCCTGCCTGTCCCTGGCCTGGAATTGCATGTGGATGCACGTGGAGCTGCTGCTGTCCCTGCACGGGTCACACCTGGGGCCCTCCTGGGCAGAGCCACCTCGGCTTGGGACAGCTCAGGGGACATTTGGGAATTCCTGCCGTGTTCACCAGGGGCTGAATTCACCTGGAGAAACCCTCAGCCCTCTCCAGAGCTGCAGGAGGCTTGTGGGAGGTGGGGGTGAGCCCCCTGATCCCTGAGCTGTGCGGGTGGCAGGTGAGGGCTGCTCCCTCTCCAGGATGCAGTGGATCCAAAATGAGCCTGTTCATCCCTCCTCCTCCTCCTCCGTGCTGTCCCTGACACTGCACATCCCCGAGGCACAAAAGCCTGGCTGCCTTTTGTGCTCACCTGTCCTGTTGATCCCATCAGTACCATTTTGTTCTTAAAAGGCAAAAATAATTAGCAGTTTTTTTCTCCTTCTTGAGGAAGAGTGCTGGTGTTGTTACTGGGGACAGCTCCTGTAATGGGGCGAGGTTAGTTTGTGCTGCTGTACTGGGGATGGTTCATAAGTGATCTGGAGGCAGAATTTGGAGCCAGAGAAGGCTTGGACAGAAGTAGGAGTGAGGAGTTGTTGCTAATTAATAATCTCCTAATAACAGGGCATTTCAGGGCTCAGCTGCCTTGGCCATGCCAGAGGTTCTGGCTCAGTGTGGAGGCAGCAGGTGACACTCTCAAAGTCTTGGAGCAACAGAGGTGTCCACTGTCACTGGTCCCCACAGCTGCTGTCCTGCACTGCAGCTCCTAAATGAGCTTTTTTAATTGCCCCATGACGTCAGCCCCTCCCCACGTTGTTCATGTGTAACTTTATTAATCAGGGTGCCAGAGTTTTCCAGCTTCAGTTCTTTCTGAGCATCTCTTGGATCCCAGGGCTGCTGTGAATCCCTGCAATGTTCAGGGAGAGGTTTCCAGAAGCTGCAGCCTGAGCAGGGGAGCTGTTTGGGCAGGATTTGAGGTTATTTATTCATGGCTTTGTCCCTGTTAGGAGAGCCCTGGGAGGTGCCAAGGGCTCCAGTGCTGCTGGCTCTGGAGTTTGGGTCACAGCCATGGGCAGAGCTGGGGCAGGGAAGGGAAAATAAAAACTGAATCAGGTGGTAGAAGAGCCCCCCCGTGTTCAGCCCAGTTAAAAACCATCAAGAGCTCCGTGGCAAAACTGCTAACTGATTTTTGCTGATTTTTGAGACTCTGCTTGATGCTCTCAGGTGATCAGTAGCAAGGGAAATGTTCATACCTGACACTCTCAGACAGGGGAACAGCCAAGGTTTGAGGTTCTGCTTCAAACCTTCAGGGCAAACATTCTTTTATCACATCCCATGCACTTTCTAGGCTGGATTATTTTGTGTGTGTGTGTGTGTGTGCATTTTGTTTTGGTTTGTTTTGTACTTTCCCCATTCTCTCTCTCGTGCTCTAAGTTGAGGTGAACGTTTCAGACGTCCAGAAAATCCTGAGGTCAGAATAGCTCCATATTCTGCTGCAGATTCTGTTAGAATATTTAATTCTATTAAATATTCTCTTACAAATGCATTTATTCGGTTCATTCTCCGCTCTCTTTCTCTGGGACAGCACAGGGAAGTGGATGGTCTTTGATGCAGGACAAACAATGCTATTTTAAGAATTACCAAGCCTACTTTTGAATATTTCTATTATCCAGGTACTTGGATACTTCTCTCTTGCTTCGTGTTGTTTGCTCTTGTAGTCATCCCTCAGTGTAGATTTTTAGAGATGCCTTAACTCCCATAACATTCTGGAAAACCTACCCTTTAAATGCCCAAAGGAGAAGGAAGTTGTAGTTCAGCTGTGTCTCCTGGCAGATTTTGGGGTGTCCCAGTGTCTGGGTGCTCAGCCCCCCTTCCATGGGGCAGTTGTGGGGACATTGCAGGGTTTGTCACCCAGCAGAGGAGCTCAGCCTGTGGGGAGGGGAGGGAAACACTCTGCAGGTCCTTGATCCTTTATCCAGAGCTGGATTCACTGGGAGCTGCTCTCCCCATTCCCTGGAATTCCCAGAAAACACGGGGAGCATCTTCTCACCCAGGGAGTCGTACAACAGAGGAAGGGATCAGCTCTGATTCCTGCATCCCAAAACCCACAGTCTGACCTGTGTGCTGTCACTGGGCCTTTCCCCAGGGCTGCCCCTCGAGGCTCCCTGCTCCTCCAGCAGGAAAATGCGGATTTCTGCAGGATCTGAGCTGCTGGGCTCAGTTTCAGTGTGTGCCCCCCGTGTGACAGGGGAGCTCCATCACTGCATTGTGCTGTCCCACAAACAGCCCAGGCCACCCTTCCTCTGCTCTGCCCAGCAGCCTCCCCCAGCTCTGTGTTGTCGGCAGCCAAAGCAAATGGGCGAGTTTTGGATAATTCAGGAGTCTGAGAGTGCACGGGAGCTTTGGATCCCCCCTGGCTCCCTGCTGCCTGGGGCTGCTCTGTCCCTGCCTTGGTGAGGAGGAGTTAGTCAGGAATTCTCGGGGATGGGGAGTGTGCCTCTGCCTCTTTCCCCACCCTCCTGAGAGCTTGGGAATGGGCGTTTTTCCTTCTTCATCTTCCCCTGGGTTGACACCGAGGGATAAAAGTGTCCCCCTGTGCTGGCACTGCAGAGAGCAGCAGTGGCAGGGGACTCCCTCACACAGGACATAAAAAAGGGATTATTCTGGATTCTTGGGCTGCCTGCTCAGCTTTCAGCCCCCTGTGCACAGCAGGATGGATGCACGTGGAGATGCCCAGCTCCTGGAGGTGTCCCCAGCCCTGCAGGGGTCGGTGAGCTGCCCCTCAGCCTTCCAGCCACAGAGGCACCATTTGCTTTCAGCAGAGGCGTTGTCAGGCCTCTGTGTGTCCCATCTGTCAGTATTTCAGTGTTCCCTGGCAGCCCCCTGGCAGCAGGGCTCTGTTTTTGGTTCTCATTCCCCGAGCCTCCATCTCCATCCCTGTCGCTCGTGTGTCGCTGTGACGTCCCCACGGTGTCACTGTGCCAGCGGTGCCACCCTGGCCCTCATCTCAGCAGGTCATTTTTGACTCCTGAGCTGAAGGGGATCACCTGAAATAATAGCAGAGACCAGGAGATACCTGAAATAAAAATTACAGGGGGGGAAATGGAATGCAGCAACCCGGCTCTTTGTGGAGCACAGGGGACGTGGCCCGTGCTGCTGGTGGCTTTAATGAGAGGGGAATTTTGGCTTTAATGTGAGGTTTGGGCACGTTTCTCTGCTGTGGGGCTGTCCCCAGCCCAGCAGGACCCAGGTGCTGCCACCTCTGAGCACAGCTGGGGGCTCCTGTGCAGCTCCAGGGCACAGCCTGCATGGAACCAGGGCTCCGACTGCATGATGAGCACTTTAATGAGTGTTAATTAACGGGGGTGGGCTGGCAGACAGAGCAGGGGCAGAGCTCTGTCCTCTGCCATTCAGTGGGCAGTCACTGCCTGAGCACCAGGTGTGTAGGGCAGGTGAGCTGTGACCAGGGGAACAGTCACTGCTGTGTCATAAATCACTCTCCAGGTGCCATCAGCCTTCGGTCAGTCATTTAAACACCAATTAGAGGCTGTGAAATAAATGGTGATGCCAAAACTAAATTGCTGGGCGAGGGAAGATCCCCCCACACACTCACACACAAACAGGAGATTCACAGCTCGGAGCCTGCATGTGCACACAGCTCATCGTGCTGCAAACACTGGTACCTGAAAGCAACCTTTGATAAACTCTTATTGCTTTTTTTCTGTTGTTCTTGTTGTGTTCTATATCTGTCCTCTCCAGGCTTCGTGGACCCGGCCCGAGAAACAAGAGGTATAAGATTACCAGACCTTTAGCAAACTCCTTAGGTTGTTGGTTTTTTTTTTCTTGGTTTCTCTTCTAAGCATCACAGATTAACCAATCTCTAGTGCAGTAACCGACTAAACCGGCTTTAATCCGACCCAGTTAAATACCAACACGTGAAAGAAGCAGCTTCTAGAGGTAGCAGTTGCCTGGCACGTAGTGATGCGTTCTTTTTGGATGAGCAAAGTAGCTGTGTTGGGAGTGAGGAGCTCTGCCTGTCACTGAAAAATTAAAGAAAAGGCGATTAAAATTAAAAGCAAATGTAAAATGCTGGTTTCACCTTATTTTTTATTTTCCCTCTGCTGCCAGTGTGAATCATCCTCTCTTTCAGAGAGGGGAGAATGAACACCAGCCTGTGTTTTGGGGAAGTCATTTTTCCCCAGGGAAGCCTCCTCTGCTCCAGCCAACTCACCTCTTTGCTCATGGCTCTCCTTCAGTCTGACCTCCTCTTTAAAGGACACAACTGTTCCATTTCCAAGTCAATGCAGAGAAACCTTTCACGAGGGGCATTTCTGCAGAAAATGCTCCAAATTGCTCAATTATTTCTATTTGTCTTTGATCTGCAAGGGTCAGCGAGGGGGAGGTGGGATAAAGCAGTGGCTGGGGTCGGTGCAAATGGGGTTTGATTTGATTTCACATTCAGTGCTGTGCTTTAATAATAATAATAATAATAACAATAATAATGCAGCTGATTTGTAGCACTCTTGCTTCAAAATGGACCAGAAGGAAAGATCCCAAGCAAATAACAGGGGTCAGGTGGAGAACAAAACGAGCTGTCAGAACCGGGGGGCTTGGATTTGGATTTTTAGGATCAACTTTGTGGAGGCTCTGATTATTTTTATTTTTATTTTTTTAATGGTTTTTAAGCCATCCTAAATGGCAGAGACTGGACAAAGTGAAGCTGTAACTTGAGCACCAGCCAGCTGTGGTGGGGGGCTGAGGGGTCCTGCCCATTCTCCCCTCAGAACAATCTGTTGGGGCTGTGGCAGGTGGAGGCATCAGATACTCAGGGCAGTTTGCACGGAGGAATTTGGAATTTGAGGAGTTGCATCTCTCCGGGACTGACAGGAATTCCTGTCCCAGCTGTCCCCTCCCTGCCCCCAGAGTTCCCTCTGTGCTCTCCCTCCCCAGCTTCTGATTAATATGAGCACTAATACTATTAAGTTTGCTGTCTCTAAATTCCTCACTGCCTCTGTGTCTGAAAATGCCCCAGTGGGGTGCAGGAGATCTCTCCAAAATGGCTTTTAAATTGCCTCCAAGTCGCCTGGGGGTTTTTAGGAGTGAATTCCAGCAGCAGGATGAAGGTCAGGGAAAGTTTGGCATCGAGTGTTTCACTGAAGGAATTTCGGGTGAGGTCAGGCCTGGCAGCATCTCTGGGTGCCCTCAGCCCCAGCCCAAACTGGTGATGCCCCTCTGGGAGCAGCCTCAGGAGTATTTGGGTTAAATACGGTTAAATACAGATATCAAACTCTGCCCAGAGCAAGGAGAGACCCCTCATCTCCCTCCAGCGGGGTTCCTGCCTGGGGTGGGGATTTTTGGGGGGTTTTTAGGTGTGGGTGAGGAGGAGACAGCACTGTGCAGAATTATTCCTGGATGCTTGTTTGAGAGCTCCCCACGGTGCAGGGGAGGGGGATAAATGTGTTTTGTTTGTCTCTGCTCTCCTCCTTTGGCCCTGGGCTGTTGAGCTCTTGCCCAGCTGTGAGCACAGTGGCTGTGCCCCAGGGCATGGCCAGAATCTGGGGAAAAGCACCTGCAGTAGCTGAGGATAAATTGGGATAATTGGCAATACAGGGAACATCCTGCTCTGCTCTGAGGAGTGATTCACTGCCCAGCACCAGGGAACATTTTGTTAGCCCAGATCCTTGCAGTCAGGGAGATTTGAGGAGAAGGGTTCCAGATGTCAACATCTGGCTCCCAAATTCCTGCCTGTCCTGAGGGGCTGCAGCAGGGAGGCAGAAACCTTGTGATGTGCTTTCTTGGGTAGACATTTCTCTCCTCCTTCGATGCTTTTCCTGATCTTTTTTTCTCTTCCCTTACGCCTTTTTGCATTAAAACCCAGAGCTCCATCTTCAGGACCAGCTCCATCATCACTGGCCATGAAATCATCACTGGCTGTGATTTCCTGGCACTGCTCTGTGGTGGACATTGAGGAAGTGGGGAGAAGGGCAGGAGACATTTGGGTGTAAAACTGCCTTTCTCTAGAATCACCTGTGCTGATCCTACGCTGGTGTTTTGTCCCTTCCTCTCTCCTGCTGAGCTCACAGGGACAAGAATTGAGAATATTCCCCCAGATCTGCAGTCCTGGCACCTGTGGATGCAGCTGGAAGTGATCTGGGCTTTGGAGGGAGTGAAAGGCAGGCAGAGGAGAGCAGAGCAGTGCAGGGCAGATTTGAGCTGTGTGGGACTGCAGTAGTTTCATGTGAGGCTCCAGGAGATGCTGCCCACAGCACCACGTGTCCAGGGAATAACTCAGGACATGGAGTGACTGTTCCCAGCAGGACAGGGATGGATTGGAGCCATCCTGGCCAGGGATTGCAGCAGGGAGGAAGAGAGGAGAAGACCACACGTAGTTGTTCATGTGTTATTGCTGTGCATTTGAAATTGGCCCCGTGCCCACGAGGTGACACTGGAGCTAACTGAGGTGACAAAAGACTTTTATCTGTAGACACTTTGCCAGTCCCAGGGCCTGAGACTTCAGCTCAGCAGAGAGAGAGAGGCTCCAGGCCCAGAGATCTGCCACCTGAGATGCCAGGGATGTTTTTTGTGCACTTGGCTGTTGGAAATCCTCAGGGCTTTACTCATTTATCAGCACTTGTCCTGTACCTTCCAAGGGAACAGATGCTCCTGGAGAGTGGCAGGACACAGCAGCAGGCACAGCCACGAGGCTGCCAGATCTGCTGCCTTGTGTTTGTGCTGCAAAATCAGCCACCAGAGGAGAGAGCTGGGGCTTCAGAGCTCCCAGGCTGAGGCAGAGGCAGCAGGAGGGAGAGAGGAGTCCCTGGCTTTGTGTTCTCAGGGAGCTGTGGTGACAAACTGGGCAGGAAAACCAACGTGGGCTGGGTGGGTGCAGCCCCTTGGCAACCCCCTTGGATTGTACCTTCCTTGTTTCTCTGTGTCAGTGGCATCCTCACACTCTCTTGCCTGTGTGGGAAATGGTTCTGGAGTTTTCTTGAGGCAGGGCTGTCCCTGGAGGTTTTCTTGCCCTTTTCACTGCGCTTTCCTCTCTTTGTGTGCCACGTTCAGGTGAAAGTTCTGAGCTTCTTTTTTTGCCTGATTCATCTCTGAGCTCTGGGTCTGTTCTTCCTCATCCCTTCCAGGGCCACTGGGATAAACCCAGTCTTGCTGAGAGGACAGGAAGGGGCTGAATCCTCTCACTGGAACCGGTTGGGGAGGTTTCCTCTTTGTTTTGTTTTGTTTTTCCTCTTTGCATGCTGGCCAGACTTTTTAACCAGAGCTGGATCTGTGCAGTTCCCATTCTGGGGAGAAGCTTGACTTTGTTCTCAGATGTGCAGTAGCTGATATTCCTTTTCATGTTTTCCCTTTCCCCTGAGTGCCCTGAGCCACCACAGTGGGCCCTGTGTGACCCAGGGACCCCCTGGAACTGCCTCTGGTGCTCTCACCTGGCCCCAGGTGAGGGGCTGCCCCCAGCAGTGCAGGGTTGGGGTGAGGTGGCGCTGGAGCCTGTGGGTTGGTTTTCTTCTGTTAGAGCCAAAATTGATGCTCAGGGGATGCAGTTTCATCTTTGGACTCAGATGTTTATTAGTTCTCATCTACGTCTTACAAATTGTGAGCTCTGCCAACAAACCAGAAAACAGTGGTGTCTCTAACTCCTTCCACGGTCTTTTATGAACAAATAGACCAATTAACAAATGACACCTCGATTATTTTTACTTTAAACCTAGTAACCAAACATCCATGGTCTGCAATTCTGCAATGCAGATTTTTCTCCCAGTCACAAAAACCACCCAAACCTGTGAAGAAAAAGGTGAGGAAGAAGTTAGCCTGTGTCACAGTAGGACACCAGAGAAAGATGAGAGACTCCAAATATTTCAGAAGGCAGAGAGCACAGAAAAAAGGCTTTTATTGTCTGATTTTACTGCCTTTGATAAGGTATTCCCACACAGACTGACCATGGCTGGGGAATAGGAACAACACCTCTCTGATCCCTTTGGTTAAACCAGAGAAACAGCAAAACCCCACCTGGAGAAAGGCTGTTTGGAGAGAGGAGAGTTGTTGGCCAGGATTGTTTTGAGAAGAAGCTTTCTTGAGAATTTTTTCCTTGGGAAAAAGTCAGCAGGTGCCAGCAGGATAAAATCCCTCAGAGCCAGAAATGTCAGGGTCACAAGCCAACACCCTAAATCCTCCATCTTGCCCCATATTCATTACTCTATGTTAAAACCATAAAGTCTTAAAGTTTTGCATCCTGTGGCCTCTCACACTTTTATTCAAACTCCACACCCACAGTCCCAGGGCTGTCACTCACTTTCATGAGCCTCTTCCACGGCCTCAGGTCAAAGGCAGTGTTTGCCTGGGGGTCAGCACCAGTTGTCTCAGGAGGACACGAAATAAAGATGTTTGACTCCAGTCAGGAGGCAGCAGAAATCAGAAGGTTTATTTACAATTCATTCAGCCTTTTTATAACATAAAAAGTCACGTTCTTGGTCTGTAGGGCTGATACCTCTTCAATTGGCTCAGTAACAGAAATAGGCAACAGCTCCTGTTGGTAAGGGAAAGGAATATTGTTTATACAGGGTCGTTTTGGGAAAAACTGTTGAAAAATTTCCCTGGGGAAGAGCTCAGCAATTCTCAGGCTCAGAGAACATCGAGCCCACACCAGTTAGCACAGAAAGCCCAAAATCCTGGGCTCCCAACAGGTGCCATCCCTTTGGGGCTGCCCCAGAGGGGCTCTGGCTGTAGCAGTGTAACTCAGCCAGACTGGGTGTGAGTAACCTCACCACACCACCTGCAGGTCGGGCTCTCAGGGATTCATCAAGGTTACCCAGAAAACAACAGGATCAAAAATAAGAAGAGAGGCTGAGAAAACATCTGCAAAAAAAACACAAACCTTAGATAGTGGAAGCAGAGTGTCCTGAAGGACGTGCTGCCTCAGGAAGGAGCAGCTCAGCCAGCCCAGGGTGGGCAGCAGACCTAAAACCTGTATCTCCCGTGTAACATAGACAATGAGGAGCCTGTGTGGGGAGCAGGTTGGCGGTGTCCCCCCAGGCTGACCCCGTGTGCTCTGCTGCAGACGCTGGACGGGCGCGTGGTGGTGCGCAGCCACGCGCGCGTCTCCTCGCTGACGCTCAAGGACATCCAGTACACGGACGCCGGCGAGTACGTGTGCACGGCCAGCAACACCATCGGCCAGGACTCGCAGGCCATGTACCTGGAGGTGCAGTGTAAGTGACCGCAGGGTGCGCTTCGGGAGGGGTTGGATGGAGGGGCAGCGTCAGTGGTTGGTTTGGGGGTGCAGTGTGAGTGGTTTGGATGGAGATGGTTTACCTGGAGGTGCAGTGTCAGTGGTTGCTTTGGGGCTGGTTTGTCTGGAGGTGCAGTGTGAGTGGTTTGGATGGAGATGGTTTGTTTGGGGGTGCAGTGTCAGTGGTTTGGATGGGGCTGGTTTATCTGGAGGTGCAGTGTCAGTGGTTTGTTTGGGGGTGCAGTGTCAGTGGTTGGTTTGGGGGTGCAGTGTCAGTGGTTTGGATGGAGATGGTTTATCTGGAGGTGCAGTGTCAGTGGTTTGTTTGGGGGTGCAGTGTCAATGGTTTGTTTGGGGCTGGTTTGTTTGGGGGTGCAGTGTGAGTGGTTGTTTTGGGGCTGGTTTGTCTGGGGGTGCAGTGTGAGTGGTTGTTTTGGGGCTGGTTTGTCTGGAGCTGCAGTGTCAGTGGTTTGGATGGAGATGGTTTATCTGGAGGTGCAGTGTCAGTGGTTTGTTTGGGGCTGGTTTATCTGGAGGTGCAGTGTGAGTGGTTTGGATGGAGATGGTTTATCTGGAGGTGCAGTGTGAGTGGTTTGGATGGAGATGGTTTGTCTGGAGGTGCAGTGTCAATGGTTTGTTTGGGGCTGGTTTGTTTGGGGGTGCAGTGTGAGTGGTTGTTTTGGGGCTGGTTTGTCTGGGGGTGCAGTGTGAGTGGTTGTTTTGGGGCTGGTTTGTCTGGAGCTGCAGTGTCAGTGGTTTGGATGGAGATGGTTTATCTGGAGGTGCAGTGTCAGTGGTTTGTTTGGGGCTGGTTTATCTGGAGGTGCAGTGTGAGTGGTTTGGATGGAGATGGTTTATCTGGAGGTGCAGTGTGAGTGGTTTGGATGGAGATGGTTTGTCTGGAGGTGCAGTGTCAGTGGTTTGTTTGGGGCTGGTTTATTCCCCGTTCCCTCCCTGCATGCTGAGGCTGTGGAAGCAGCTCAGGCTGACAGCAGTCTCCATCTGAGATGTTGCAGGCTGTTTCAGGCTGTTCCAGTCTCCAGCTGGGATGCCCTTTGCACCTCACCACAGATCTGCTGCAGTCCCATTTGCTGGGAATCAAAATTCTCCCCTAGAACAACTTTCCTGGCATCATTTCCCAGGTCAGGCTGTGTCTGCTCCTCCCACACTGCGCAGGAGCAGCTCTGGGGCTGAGCAGGCTTTTTCCTTCTGCCCTTCAGCAGAAGCCATTCCCCAGCCCCTGGAGGAGAGGACAGTTCCCATTTCCAGTATTGGACTGCATTGGGGTGGACTCCAGCCAGGGGATGCTCACAGGCGGCTTTGGGAGCTTGGCTGGCTCCAATTGCCTCCCAAATGTGTCTTTCAGATGCCCCCAAGCTGCAGGGCCCCGTGGCCGTGTACACCTGGGAGGGAAACCAAGTGAACATCACCTGTGAGGTGTTTGCCTACCCCAGTGCTGTCATCTCCTGGTTCCGGGATGGGCAGCTCCTGCCCAGCTCCAACTACAGCAACATCAAGATCTACAACACGCCCTCAGCAAGTTACCTGGAGGTGAGGAGAGGCCAGGAGGGCTCGGTGCCATCAAATGATTGATGCTGAAGGGATTCAGTCCCGTCCTCTGGGTAGAAATGAAGTTGGGGTGGTGTTTCTGGCATGTAAATTCTGGGAGAATCAGGTCTTGGAAGACAAAATCAGGTAAAGAAGACACAGCCTCTGCTTGCCTCTGCTTTTTGCCCACTGCAGTTCTCTCCCCCATGGACAGCCCTGGGAGCACAAACACCTGGATTTTATTGTGGCCTCTCCCCAGCTAAATTCAGGGTGCCCTGGCAGAGTGAAAAGGCTTCTGTGACCCCAGCCTGAGCCTTCCTTCCCCCACAGGTGACCCCAGACTCGGAGAACGACTTTGGGAACTACAACTGCACGGCCGTGAACCGCATCGGGCAGGAGTCCTCCGAGTTCATCCTGGTGCAGGCAGGTGAGCAGGAGGGCAGGCAGGGTGACACACCGGCCCTGCTCGGCCAGTTTGTGCTGCAGGAGGGCAACTTCTGCCTTCCAAGAGGCTGTTCATGGATTTCCTGCTGGGCTGGAGCTGCTCAGCATCTCCGTTCCCTTGTTTCTCCAGGGGCTTGTCCTTTTCTGCGCTCCCGGAGCGCTTTGGCCAAGCTGAGATCTTTGCTCTGTGCACCCCAAAACCAGCTAAAGCCTTCTCAGAGCAGCTGGAATGCAGATCTGAGCCCCAGAGCTGTGCCAGCCCCTGCAGGAGCTCCAGGGCTGCCACACAGCAGGATTGGGAATGGCTGAGCTCTGCATTGCAGTGCCCTGTGCAGGGACAGTGGGGACACAGTGGCACCCAGGTCACTTCTCCCGGCTGGAGAAGGGACTGAGAGTCTCCAGCTTCTCAGCAAGGAGACAAAATTCAGATCTGTGCCCTAATTAACATCTTTAAAAGCTGTCTAAAGCCCAGCCCTACCCTTGTCCTGCTGGACGTGTCCAGCTGCCAGCGCAGCTCCTGTCCCTGCCGCTGTGTCTCGGTGTCTCACTGCTGCTGTCCCTTGTCCCCAGACACACCCTCCTCGCCCTCCATCGGCCGGGTGGAGCCCTATTCCAGCAGTGCCCAGGTGGAGTTTTACGAGCCCGAGGCCACGGGCGGGGTGCCCATCCTCAGGTACAAGGCGGAGTGGAGAGCCCTGGGCGAGGGGGACTGGCACTCCCGGCTCTACGATGCCAAGGAAGGTAGGAGTGACACAAAAACCCTGCTTCCTTCCCCACCAGCACCGAAAATAAAACCAGCTTTCCTGTAGGGAGCAGCCAGGGCGGGTGGAGGGTTCAGGCTGGAGGTCCCAGATAAGTTTTTAAACATTTGCTGTGAGTTATACCTGGAATTTTCAACTGGAAACGAGGGTTGGGCTTTGCTGAGAGCTCTGAGCCAGGTGAAGAGCCCTGTGCTTGGAATAATAGTTTTCACTTGCTGCTTCCCACAGGAGCTTTTGAGCCCTCATCTGTCACCCCTTGGTCCCCCTTGGAAAATCAACTCTGCTATTCCAGCAGCAGACCTGTCGTGTTGAAGTGATCTATAGCAGTGCTCGCTGCATAAAATCCATCTGGGAGTCAAATAAAGCCAAAGAATTTTGATTTGGGGAGGGCTGTGAAAGAAACAGTTCTGCTCCAGAGCTCAATCTTCCACCACCAATCCCATGTGGAGCTGAAACTCTTATTTTAGTTCCCCACTGGAGTGGAGTGAGCCCAGCTAGAGTCACATTTATTTCTCCCTTTTCTCTTTGCATGGGGAAAACAAAGTTTGGTGTATTTCTTTCTTTAAATCCTGACCTTTCCTTTGCTTTTTTTTTTTGTTTTCTTCCCCCTCCAGCCAACGTGGAGGGTGCAGTGACCATCACGGGGCTGAAGCCTGAGACCACCTATGCAGTGAGGCTGTCAGCAGTCAATGGCAAGGGCGTGGGGGAGCTCAGCCTGCCCGCCGAGTTCAAGACACAGCCAGTCCGTAAGTGCAGCCAGCCTCCCCCTGCCCCTGCCTGCTGCACTCTCTGCCGTGCATGGAGCTCACCCTTTCTGTCTCGCAGACCTCGCTGCACCCTCTGTGTCCTCCGTGGTTTTGGGGTTGGAGTGGGTTTTGTTGATAATTCATAGTCTTGGATTGGCACAGGAGTGGTGTGACTTGCAGAGGTCGGTGTTTTCCAGTTTAACCTCAGTGTTGGCAAAGAGAAGGGGCTGTGGAAAGGAGAATTTTGATGAGAAGAAGCGGCTGAGAAGGGTTTTGGTCCCAGAGGGAGTGCTGTCGCTGTCACAAGGCTGGTGTGTTCTCCAGTTGAAGGTGTTCAGCACAGGACTGGCCTGGGGCTGTGGAAGGTCAAGGGAGGGCTGGGTGCTCTCTGCTCCTTTGAGGTGCCTGTGCAGCTCAGAGAGGATTCCATGGATTCCTCTGGCACTTCCCTGCTCTGCCTGGGCCATTGCCATGTCCTGCTGTTCCAGGGAACAGTGAAATCCCAGGGAGCTCTTCAAGGTGGGAAGGAGAGAAAGGAAAGCGATTACTGAGCGCCGTGGGCAGGGGAGATGTGACCAGAGCAGGCAGGGAGAGCTGCTGTCCCCTGGTTCCTTCCCTCACCTCCTGCATCCAGCCCTGGATTTGTTCCCAGCCCTGTGCTGCAGTTCTCTCTCCAGACCCAGGGCTGCCCACCCCGAGCATGTCTGCAGCCCCCTGAGCTGTGCCCAGGCTCCTCTTTGCCACCCTCTGCCCATCCCTGCTGGCCAGGGCACACCTGGGACGGAGGTTTTCCAGCTCTCTGTCTCCTCACATCTTCTATTTTATCATTTATTTCTTCATTTATATACCTATATTATTTTTTTTTTTTGTTGTGTGTGTGTCTATCTCCCATCTTTTTATTTCGTTTTTGGTCTGTGTCCCACCCATGGATACACTGCAGGCATCCCTCACCCACGTAAGTGCTCTCTGCATTTCTTTCACTCTCTGTGTCTTTAGAGTGTTCCTCTAACAGCCAGAACTTTCAGCTTTTAAATTTTTAGTGCCTTTTTCCTCTCAGGGGCTTTAGGGTTGGAGTAACTGGTAGTGTCCATTTCCTAACAACACTGACTCTGCTCTTTTTTAGAACAGAATTAGGGTTAACTCTTAGTCTCTGCCCTCCAGCATGCAGTTAAAGTATTTAATGTAGTGATTATCTAATAATAATAATAAAAATAATAATGGTTAGCTTGTTGACGCAGAGTGGAGTAGTGGAAGGCTTCATATTTATGAATCCATTAAAAATTGGTCAATTTTAATGATACTGAGATAATTCAGGGGAATCAATTCAGCTAAATTGCAGATCTGGTTTAGACCAGAGCCAACCAAAAGCTTCAAAAATTTTAATATCTCCACAATTTTGAAAGCACAGAACTGAAGAAAAAAAAATTCAAAATTTTTTTCCTCTTCTCACTAATGATTTTTCCCACTGGAGAGTCTTCCAGCACTTGTGTAGATTGCGTGATTAAATAAATAAACCTCATACTAAATTAAAAAAACCCAGCATGTTCCCCTCTTCCCCATGTAAAACGAGCCAGGAATGTGATGGGTTGGTGTAACTGTGAGTGAAATATTGAGGTGGCTGCACAGCTTTGTGCCTTTCCAATCAAAACTGATCAATGGAGCTAAAACCCTCTTTATCCCAGTGAGCATTATTCCATTTATCACTGCACCCCTGTGGGGAGCTGCTGTTATTCCTGAGATTACAAGGACACAGAAGCTGCTGCCACATTCCTTGAAATCCCTGCAGTGAAAAACAGAAGAGGATTTTTTAAAATATATATATTTATTAATTTTGTACCCAAATTTTGCACCGCGCTTGTGCTGCCTCCTTTTGGGATTGCACTGGAGAGAAACTTGGACTGGGTGGAGCAGGGAGGGGAGGGGTGAGTGGACAGAGGGACAGAGGGACAGCAGCAGTTTGGGAGCCACCTGGGAGGCATTTCCAGAGCATTTAGGCTGGGATGGGTTTGGCGCCCAGGAGCAACAGTGACACGAGGGTGGGCAGGGTTGGAGCTCAGCTGAGGATTTGGGGACCTTCTGAGCTGGAGATGAGGAGCAGAGAGCAGGGCTGGGAGCTGAGAGAGAGGGAAAGGAACACGAGAAAGGGAAAAGAACAAGAGAAAGGAAAAGGAACATGAAAAAGGAAAAGGAACATGGAAAAGGAACACGAGAAAGGAAAAGGAACATGGAAAAGGAACACGAGAAAGGAAAAGGAACATAGAAAAGGAAAAGGAGCATGAGAAAGGGAAAGGAACATGAGATAGGAAAAGGAACAAGAGAAGGGGAAAGGAACATGAGAAAGGAAAAGGAACATGAGAAAGGGAAAGGAACAAGAGAAAGGAACATGAAAAAGGGAAAGGAACAAGAGAAAGGAACATGAAAAAGGGAAAGGAACATGAGAAAGGAAAAGGAACATGAGAAAGGGAAAAGAACAAGAGAAAGGAACAAGAGAAAGGAAAAGGAACAAGAGAAAGGAAAAGGAACATGAGAAAGGGAAAAGAACAAGAGAAAGGAACAAGAGAAAGGAAAAGGAACAAGAGAAAGGAAAAGGAACATGAGAAAGGGAAAAGAACAAGAGAAAGGAACAAGAGAAAGGAAAAGGAACAAGAGAAAGGAAAAGGAACATGAGAAAGGGAAAAGAACAAGAGAAAGGAACAAGAGAAAGGAAAAGGAACAAGAGAAAGGAAAAGGAACAAGAGAAAGGAAAAGGAACATGAGAAAGGGAAAAGAACAAGAGAAAGGAACAAGAGAAAGGAAAAGGAACAAGAGAAAGGGAAAGGAACAAGAGAAAGGAAAAGGAACATGGAAAAGGAACATGGAAAAGGAAAAGGAAGATGAGAAGCTCTGTGGCAGCCCAGCCCTGCCTGCCCAGCCCCGTGGCCATCACCTGGGCACAGGCAGGTGGCTGTGCCCAACATTCCAGCAATTCTGGACTGGAGCTTTTTGCCTCTTTTAAAATGTATTTTCATGTGGCAGTTTGCTGTCAGTCTCTCTGTGCTCCCCAGCCTGCAGGGTAAGTCACAGTTCTTCCTCCCTCAACTCATTTTTCATTTTCAAATCCATCCTGCTCCTTCCCAAGCTTTTTGGGATCATCCTGGGCTTTGTGTCCCCCAGTCCCCTCTGCCCCTTCCCAGAGCCCAGCTCGGATCCTGCCTGAGGAAATGGCGCCACAGAAATGCCTTTTTTCCATCTCTGCTGGGATTCCAATCACCTCTCTGTGGGCAGAGTCAGTCACGAGCAGGAAGGATTTTTGTCCCCTCCAGTGTGGTTTGAAGGTCACAGAGATGTTTCAGGAACTTTGCAGCTCAGATGAACCAAAGCCACTCGTTTTCCTTGCCCTATTATTTAAAGTTTCTGTCTGAACGTAAAACCTGACACAATTTTTAATGCCTGCTGGGATGAGTCTGAAGTCACTTTGATTTATTTAATTTCCCTCAGTAAGAGAAAGAAGCCTCTGTCTATCTTAGAGGGCCTCTCCATGAGGTAATTAGTGATAATTATGGATTATAGCGGCACAGATGAGAATTCTGGAGGTTGGCAGAGTGTCTGAGTTGACCTGGGTTTGTATTTCCATTTTAACCATTTGCTGCTTTCCCCCATTTCCTTTTCCTCCCAAATCTGAAGCCAGGCAAAGGCCTGGGGAGCAGGGCTGGGAACCCCAAAATGTCCAACCCCAAGAGGCGTGTGTGGGGCTGGAGCCAGAACATCTCCATGTACAAACCCCCAGGGCACAGAGACCACTAAAACCACCCCCACATTCCAAATCTCCTTCCCTGGCGTTTGGCAGTGTTTTTTGCAGGGCTTTGCTCACCTGATTGCTCTTTCTTCAGCCAGTGCTGCTGCCCCCAGGCCCCGTTTAGCAGACAGTGAGTATGGCAGGGGCTTTGCTCCTGTGTGCCCTGCATGATCTCACACCGTGTGGTGCATTCCTAACGCCCCTGGACCTTTCCCTGCTTCCCTGCGGGTTTTTTCCCCCTTCCAGAATCTCCCTCCCTGGAGCTGCTCTGCAGCTTCTCAAGCTGCTTTACCCTTTCCAGGTCCCTGCCTGTTGGAGGCACAGAGTTCTTTTTGGGTTTAAAGGTTTTGTGGGGGCTAAGAGAGAAATCCCTCCCAGCTTGTGTCCCTCTTTTGGAAGCAAAGACATTCCCTGTGCTCCTGCCCTGGAAGTCCTGGTGTCAGTGCTGGCACAGGCTGTGCCCTGGGGAGTGCAGGCTGCTCTCCAAACTCACTCATTTCCCGAGGAGTTCCCATTTTTTAGGGGTTTTAGCCCTGTTCTCCTGCTCTCTGTGCTCCTGGCAGGTGGGGACAAGCAGGGGCTCAGTTCTCCTCAGGGATTGCCCCTAGAGGCTCCCAAATGTGAGGAGGTGGAATATCCCAGGGCTCTGCTTGCCTTAAAAGAGACCTCAGGCTGCCAAAAAACTCCATCTCGGAGGTGGGAGCTGGATCCAGACTCCTTTGTTGGTTGGGTGTTTGAGGGAGAAGAAAACGCTCAGTGGAGCTCTGGATTTACCTGGTGCATGTGTGTGTTTGGAATCACTAATGATCTCTGCAAAGCCAAATGCTCTCCCTGCCATGGGCAGGAATAAAAATTGTGTGTGGGGATGTGAGCCAGCTGAGGGCTTTACCTGAGCTGGCTTAGAAATGGTTTTCTGGATGGAAAACACTAAAAGCATGGAGTGTGCCGTGATCCTGGGGCTTGGGATGGAGGGAGACTACGGCCAGTCAAAGGAATTTTTAATGAATTATAATTAATAATGCATTTGTGACCAGCGTGTTTCATGGTCTTACACGTGGCTTTAAATGTCCTGGATCTGCCCGTGGCCACAACCAGCGCGTTCCTTGGGCAGTAATTTTCATTTCTCCAGTGCCAAACCCCAATCCCTGACGCTCTCAGGTGCTGAGAAGAGTTTTAAATTCCCACCAGCCCTGGAGGATGGGCTGGAGAGGGCCAAGGGCAGGGGCTGCTCATCATCCTTTACTCCCCAGCAGGCAGAGACCCCTGGGGCTGTTCCTGTGTGGGCTGCAGACAGCTTCCCTCGCAGGGAAAACCTTGGGCTCATGCTTTACAGAACAGTTTGTTCTTAAAAAAATACACGGTCTTTACCCAGAAAAGCTCCCACCAGCTAATTAATGATAAACCTTTCCCCAGCTTTGTTGGGGTGAGGGTTGTGTGTGGAGGAAGAGGAGGAGGAGGGTGAAAGTTTCTCTTTTCAGCTGCCCTGGAGCTGGGGCTGTGAGCAGGAGCAGAGCTGTTGTTTGTCAAACAGAGCCCACATTGGGATGCTGGGCTGTGCTGCGGCCGGTGAAAATGAGAGATCCAGCAGCAGAGGAAAGGGCACTGGCACGGGGCAGATGCTCCTCCAGCTCTGCATCATTTAATTACTGCTGCTGCTGGGAGTGATCTGTGCTCTCAGCTCGGGGCTTCAGCCGGTGACACCAGCAGCAATTAGGGAATGAGAGCAGCTCTGTGCCCCACGGAGGCGGCCGTGGAAGCCTAATGAGGCTGCAGGGGTCTCTTCCCTGCCTTTTTGGGGTTTGGGCTCGCTGGGATCATGTCTGTAGGCATGGAGGAGGTTTAGGAATGTCTCTCCTTGGTTTAACCCTCTGAGGTCGCTCCAGGAAATGGTTCTGTAGCAGTTGTGACGTTTTTCTTGCAGCTCTCTCCACTCTGGGACCTGTTTTGCCTCGCAGTGGCTGAGCTCCCTGGACAAAGGGGATTTTTTTTCAGGTTGGATGGGGCTTGGAGCAGCCTGGTCTGGTGGAAAGTGCCCCTGCCTAGGACTGGAAAATCTTTCTGATTCCTTCCAACCCCAACCATTTTATTGTCTTTATGCTGCTAACTCTGCCCTTGATCTTTACCTAACGCTCCTCTCCTGAGGACAGGAAGCCTTTCTTGCCTGGTTTGAAATCTCAGGTTGTATTTGGCTTGCTGGAGCTGGGGAGATGTTTTTTCCTGAGCAGAAGACACGGATTTCCCTTGCAGTTCCCCCAGTAACTCCTAAAGCTCCCTCCTTCCCAGTGCCCGGAGTTCTGTGAGCCTGTGTTTAGAGAGAATGGATGGAGAGCTTGGCTGGAACAAATGGATTTTACATTTTGTGCCATCAGTTTTTTCCCCCGGTAATGGCCTGTCCTCAATCTTGTCAGAGACAAGCACCCAAAAGATTAAGGGTTTAATTCTCTATACATCAAATTAACAGAGCCCTGTGGAGGAGCCTCGATTAGGAGGAGACAGAGGCACGAGCGTGAGAAATGCGAGTTCCGGAGTGATTTGGGACGGGAGTTTGGGCTCAGTGCTGTGCTGCAGGCTGGCAGCTGGATTTCCCTCATTCCCTGGCGGTGTCCCTGCACTCCTCCATCTCTCCCAGCAGCTGCTGCCCTCGCTGGCCCCACTGGTGATGGATGTCCTGTCCTGGCAGAGCCCCTCGGTGTCACTGCAGGCGGCTCCCTCCGACCCCAATCCAGCTCCTGGAGGGAAAACTCCTTGGGAAGGGGCACCCCAGCAGCATTTTCCTCTTGCAGTGGCTGTTGAGGAGCCCGTTTGTGCTGCAGAAGGAGCACCCACCCGTGTGGGGTGCAGGGTTTGCCCTCGGTGTGGGCTGGGTTTGACCCTTTCTCCTCCGCTGCCTCGCGATAACAACATTCCCTTTTTCTCCCCAGCAGTTTTGTGGATCCCTGCAGCAGTCCTGGCACACACTCCAATGGTTTTTTGTCCCTTTTGTTCCTTGTATGACTAAGCAGTGACGCAGCTGTGCCTAACACAAGGCCATAACTCAGTGCTTGCTGTGGTTTAATATTCTTATTTTCCAGGCGGTTTTACTGTTCCCCTCCCCACCCCCCGGTGTTTCTGATATGTGCTGGCTAATTTAATTTTTGCTCCTATTTTTTTTTTTATTTACTCTGTAATTCTGTTGTTGATTTTTTTTCCCTGGCCCATTGTTTACATCAGTTTTTTAATTTTTTTGTATTTTCCATGTGACCTCCTCCACTTTCCTTTCAACCAAACTCATGTGCGTGCGTATCATGTGAATTTGTCATGTGGCTTGCATGGTGCTGATGATGTCGTCCTCGCTGGTGAACAGAAGGTAAAATACTTTGTTCTGATTGGTTGCCTAGATTTTTGGGGTGAGGATTCCCCTCTGGGATCTCCAAATTCCAAAAAAAAGACAAAAACAAAAACACCACAAAAAAAAATCTTTTCCCACCGAGCTTTTTTAGAGGAGTTACTCATCTGCATGGGAAGAACTCAACTTCAGGTCTCTGCATTGAGCTGGAAAAAACTTGGAGGGAAAACAGGAAACAAACAAACAAAAAAACCCAAAAACATCACCTGGCTCAGTCATTTGCTTCTTCATCCTCAGAGTCCAGCAAGGAACTGTCCTGGAAAGGTGCTAAAAAACCCTTTTGCCTTTTAGGGTATCAAGCAGAGACTGGAATTTGCTGGGAAATCAGGGCTGGATAGCAGCATTTGACCCTGTGAAATACACATTTATATAGAGTTATGTGCACACATCCACCCTGTACACGTTTAGTTGTACAGTGTCCAAATTAACCCTACACTCTCCGAAATCTGATTATTTGGAGTGTGTCACCATTCGATTTAAGAAATCAATTTCTTTTTATTGGGGGTAACACTTCAGCCCAGCTGGAATGAGAGCTGTGGTATGAAATACTCTCCCCATATAAAACGCTGTTATAAAATCCTCTCTCTCTATAAAATTCTGTGTATAAACCCTGCAGAGCAGCACCCGCAGAGTTCAGACCTCACACAGTTCTCAGCAGAGGTGCTGCCGGAGCCCCTCGTTCCCCCAGGGGCTGTGTGTGAGGCTCAGAGCCCAGCTCAGCCCACGGCAGCTGCTGATCCCAGAGAGCCGAGGAGCAAATGATGGAGCCTGGCCCGTGCTGGGGGTGGAATCAGCCCGTGCAGCCAGGAGTGGGGTGGTGAAGAGCAATCCCTGCAGGATTTTCACAGTTTACCCCGTGCACAGTCCCAGTGAGGGCAGGGAGGGGAGCTCCTGCTTTCCTCCAGCCAAAGTGGGAGAACCAGGGAGGAATTGGCTTTTATTCCACTCCAGGAGTTCTGGAATCGCCTTTTTGTCCGGGACCACCCCCAGGAAAGGATTGAGGCTTGCCAGGGAAACCAAACTAACACCAGTAACCTTCCCACATGAGTGCATGCACGGAAGAGCCGTGTCCCTGGTCCCTGCCCTCCCTGCTGCAATCCCAGCAGGATGGGGGACGTGGCTGTGTCTCGTTTCTGCACGTTCTGTTGGCGTTCCTGATTTCTGCTGCTGCTGTTTGCTGCCCTCGTGTGCACCCCCAGCCTGTGCTCTCCCTGGGTTTGCCCCTGCTGGAGCCTCTCCCTGTGTCTGCTCCCTGTTCACGTGGTGCTCCAGGGTTGCAGAAATCAGCCCTTTCCTCCTTCCTCTGCTGCAGGATCTCCCAGTTCTGCTCCCTGAGCACAGCGAGGGTGCAGGACCTTTCCTTGCTGCCAGCTGGGCAAGGATTGAGCTCAGTTTAAAGTGCTGATCTTCCGTTTTCTCTTTTCTGCCCACCTCAAGTTGCACCTTCTCCTGGTGCCTTGTGGCACCCTCCGAAAAACGCCACCAAAACAAGAATTTCTGAAACCCAACAGACCAGTGGCAGGGCAAGGAATCGCTGAACAGAAACCAAAGGGTTGAGAGGACACCAGGAGCCTTTTCCTGCTCCCCTGCAGCAGCAGATGTTTGGTGTGCCGATGGTTTAGCAGTGACAATTAAATTTGGGATGTGATGGCTCAGAGCTCTGCCCCCAGCAGGGTTGGGAGGCCACACAGGCTTTGGCAGCCTGGAGAAAAGTCCTGATTTCCTGGATCAGGCTCACCCTGGGTTCCTGTGGAGCCCAGAGGGGGATGGCTGAGCTCCCTGTCCTGGATTCCCAGCACAGCCAAGGCTGCTGCCTGCCTGCAGGACAGACCTGGCACAGCCCCTCGCCCAGGTAAAGCACCTGCCTGGGCCTTTCCTCCTTTGCTGAGTCCTGGGGGGAGCTTTGGGCTCAGCCTCAGTCCCTCAGGAGCACGAGGTCCTGCATCCCCCCTGCACACAGAGCACTGTAATCCTGGTTTTGGGGATTAAAGAGAGGAACTGTGGAGCTGCTGGCTGTCCCCCAGCCCAGCAGCAGCCTGTGGGGCCCGTGAAGGATCCCCCAGTTTGGGAAAGGCTCTGGGCAGGGTGGACAGGCTGATTTCTGCCCTGGCATGGAGCACCCCTGCTGCTGTTGTGCTTTGCAGCCCCTGTGCATGTCTGAGCATGAGCCCCTCCTGCTGACCACCTTCTCTCTCCAGCTACTCACATCTTCACTGGTTATAGGGCTGCTGATGCTGCTGGACTAAACCTTTCCCACTAAACTTCTTCCTCCTCTCTCTGACACACTAACCCAGTTTTCGTTTTACAGCCCTGTGTCTGGATTGCATCCACCTGCTTGAGATAAATGAGATAAATCTTGTGTTTCTGGAGAGAAAGCTGTGCTCTACCAGGGCTTGCACTGCTCCACCTGTTGGGTTTCAGCACTTTTTGAGTGTTCTTTTCTTTGAAGGGAAATGTTTCTCAAGGCAGAAATGAATTTAAACTATTGGGGGAGGAAGGAGTGAATCGGGAGCTAGAAATTAGATAATTCAGAGTGAAGAAAAGGAAGAAAAGTTTCAGCAGAGCAGGTAATTAACCATGGGAATGGCCATGTGTGAGGTACAGCAGCATCTCTGACATTTAAAATCAAGAATAAGCATCTTTTCAAAGGATGTTCCTATTAGTCTCGGTGCTCAATCACTGGGAAAAAAAAAAGAACCCTGCAGCCTGTGTTAGATGGAAGGTCAGATTCTGTCAGTGCAGGGTTCCCTCAGCCCGTGGAGAGATCCCTGTGTCATTCCTGATCATTCCTGAGGCTGGGGCGGTGGGGAGGGACCCAGGAGATGCTGCTGCTGTTGTGTCCCTGTGCAGGAGCTGAGCCCTGCCTGCTCCTGGAGCTGCCCTGGGGCACGGGGGACAGAACCAGCAGCTGCTTCTGCCCTCTGAGAGCCCTTAGTGAGCAGCCAGGACAGCTCCTGCAGGCTGGGTCCTGCCCCAGTCAACAGCAGGGGCTCTGTGGTGGTGTTTTGGGATTGAGGGAAATAATCTCACTGCTTCTTTAATGGATGTGTTCAATATGCCCAGGTGAGGAGGGAGGTTTTCCTGTTTATTTGTGCCTTAAACCACTCTTGTGTCACTTTTCCCCATTGCACTGAGAAAGCTGCACCAGGGTGGGATCCACTTCTGGAGCCTCCAGTGGGGATAAAGGCAGAGGAAAGGGTTTGGAAAAGCAAAACATAACCTGGGAAAAAGGAGTGTTGGCTCTTCACACCCGTCAGAGGAGTTGCTGTGTTGTTAAACACAAATGTGGGTGTCCCACACTCCTGCAGTGGGGTTGGGGCCCTTCTTGGAGCAGTGCAGCAAAATGGAATTAACCTCACATCACAGTTTCAGCCTGGGTCTTGCACTTTTCCCATTGGTATTTCACCAAAAAATTGTGATCATGTTCCTGTGAAAGGGAGGAGGGAGGGGAAAAGGCTTCAGATTCCTTCTGAGGATGAAGTTTAGAACCTTCCTCTGGCCGCTGAGGACTGCCTGTGCTGTCCACGGGGAGCTGGACACAACCCCAGGGGTGTAACTCTGGGATCACAGCCTCTGCACCGGGCTTTTTAGCAGAGCTGCAGGGTGGGACTGGGACCCTGGCCTGGGGGGTGGAGGGGCTGGGCAGGAAAAGCAGTTTGGGTTCAGGGGAAGGGACATCCCCATTTTCTGCTGGTGGCAGGGCTGCACTTGGGGAAATGATTGCCTTTTGCTCCTAAGAGTGGTTATTCCAGAGGAGTGGAGGGCTTTCTCTGAATTTCCCTGCAGTATCCACTGGAGTTATCAGTGCAGGCTGAGTGAGGGGATGTGCTCTGGGATTCTCTGCTCATTTAAGTGGTCCAGCAGCTCTAAAACCCCCAAACAAATTCAAAGTTTGGACCCGGGTCTGTGTGAGGGGCACAAGGTCCTTCCCAGTGGGTCTCTGTCCATCCCACCCCACAGCAGCAGGCACAGAGCCCTTCTCCACGTGGGCTGGGTGTTCCACAGCAGCTCTTACAACACAGGCAGCATTTGGAGCAATGAGGAACTGCTCCTTGCTCTGGGATTGTCTTGGGAGAGGGCTTTTCTTTGTTTTCATTCTGACTCCATCCCAGCACAGGCAGAAATGGAAATTTTGGTGTTTCAAGAAACACTTGGGTGTGGAAATACCTCAGACACACACTGCCCTCTGTGTGTGGCTCAGCTCATACCCTGAGCTGACAATAAAGATAATAAATACTGATAATAAAATATTATCCCGATTTTTATGAGCACTTTTTCCTTGATAATGCTTTTTTTTTTCATTCCCCAATAATGCTGAGTGCCCCGTTGTTGCAGGGGAACCCAGTGCCCCCAAGCTGGAAGGACACATAGGAGAAGATGGGAACTCCATCAAGGTGAACGTCATCAAGCAGGACGACGGTGGCTCCCCCATCAGACACTACCTGATCAAGTACAAAGCTGTGAGTGTGGGGCTGCTCTGGGCTCTGGGAGGGGCTGCACCCAACAGAGAAATCTCTCCCACTCAGCTGGTTTGGGTCGGATGTGAAGGAGAATTTTGGGTTTGATGTGAAGGAGCATTTTGGATTTGACATGAAGAAGAGTTTTGTATTTGTTGTAAAGGAGAATTTTGGGTTTGACGTGAAGGAGCATTTTGGGTTTGACATGAAGAAGAATTTTGTATTTGTTGTAAAGGAGAATTTTGGGTTTGATGTAAAGGAGCACTTTGGCAGGACAGAGGGGTACAGAACTTGCAGCTTTTGCCCTCTGGAAATAGTTGAGTGATGGGGCAGAAGGAGAGGAGGGAGTGAGGGGGTTTCTTCTCAGGAAACAGGATTCTGAGCAGAGGTCAGGCTGCTTTGGCATCTCACCCTCTGCACTCGTGGTTCCAGTGAATGCCAGAGTAGCTGGGCTTGGAGGCAGCTCTGGAGATCACCCAGGCCACAGGGAAATGATTGCCTTTTTCTCCTAAAAATGGTTGTTCCAGAAGAGTGAAGAGGTTTCTCTGAATTTCCCTCCAGTATCCACTGGATAACATAACATTTGAGTGTTTTAGACAGCATTTGAAGGTTCTGAGGCTGAAAACATCCCCTGTCCCACCCCTGCAGAAGCACAGGGAAGGGGCATGGCCAGGACATGGAAATTTATTCTGCACCACCCTGTGTCATTGCCATGCAAATTTACAGCACTGAAAGCAGGCAAGCAAAAAAGCATAAGCATAACATTCAGAGGTTTCAAATGAAGGTTTTAAATGAAGGTTTTAAATGACATTTGAGTGTTTTAAACGACATTTGAAGGTTGTGAGGCTGGAGGCACCCCCTGTCCCTCCCCATGCCAAAGGGGCACAGCCAGGACATGGAAATTCATTCTTTATCACCTCGTGTCATTGCCGTGCAAATTTGCATTACTGAAAGCAAGCAAATCACTAAAAGCAAGCAAGCAAAACAGCATAAGCATAACATTGGAAGGTTTTAAATGAGATTTTGAGTGTTTTAAACAACATTTGAAGGTTCTGAGGCTGAAAGCATCCCCTGTCCCTCACCTGCAGAAGCACAGGGAATGGGCACAGCCTGGACATGGAAGTTTATTCTACATCACCCTGTGTCCTTGCCATGCAAATTTACAGCACTGAAAGCAGGCAAAACAGCATAAGCATAACACTGGAAGGTTTTACACAACATTTGAAGGTTGTGAGGCTGAAGGTATCCCCTGTCCCACCCCATGCCCAAAGGGCATGGCCAGGACATGGAAATTCATTCTTTATCACCTCATGTCATTGCCGTGAGAATTTGCATCACTGAAAGCAAGCAAACAAAACAGCATAAGCATAGCATTGGAAGGTTTTAAACAATATTTGAAGGTTTTAAAGCTGAAGGCATCCCCTGTCCCACCCCATGCCAAAGGGGCACGGCCAGGACATACAAGTTCATTCTGTACCACCTGGTGTCATTGCCATGAGAATTTGCTCTACTAAAAGCAAGCAAACAAAACAGCATAAGCATAGCATTCCAAGGTTTTAAATGAAGGTTTTAAATTAAGATTTTAAATGGCATTTGAAGGTTTTACACAAGGTTTGAAGGTTCTGAGGCTGAAGGCACTCCCTGTTCCACCCCATGCCCAAAGGGGCACAGCCAGGACATGGAAGTTCATTCTGTACCACCTCGTGTCATTGCTGTGCAGATTTGGATCACTGAAAGCAAGCAAGCAAAACAGCATAAGCGTAACATTTCCTAACGCTGGAAGGTTTTAAACAATATTTGAAGGTTTTAAAGCTGAAGGTATCCCCTGTCCCACTCCATGCCAAAGGGGCACGGCCAGGACATGGAAGTTCATTCTGTACCACCTCGTGTCATTGCTGTGCAGATTTACATCACTGAAAGCAAACAAAACAGCATAAGCGTAACATTTCCTAACGCTGGAAGGTTTTAAACAATATTTGAAGGTTTCAAAGCTGAAGGCACCCCTGTTCCCCCCCTGCAGAAGCACTCCTCGGAGTGGAAGCCCGAGATCCGGCTGCCGTCGGGCAGCGACCACGTGATGCTGAAATCCCTGGACTGGAACGCCGACTACGAGGTCTACGTGGTGGCCGAGAACCAGCAGGGCAAGTCCAAGCCAGCCCACTACGCCTTCCGCACCTCGGCGCAGCCCACGGTGATCCCAGGTAGCCGTGTGTCCCCGTGCTGCCCCACGGCTGCCCCCCGTGCCCCGTAACCCCGGCGGCTCGCTTGCTTCCAGCCCCTTCTCCCGTGGTGGGTGCCCAAGCTGCGGGTGGCCGTGGCTGTCACACATCTCTGCGCTGGCAGGGATGTGGGAGCGCTCCCCTGGCACGTCCCTGCCTGGCTGTCGTTCCCCAGGGGATGGATTGGGGATCCCCAGGGGTGGGCTGGGGAGAAGCTGGCTGAGGAAATGGGGTTTGACTCTGGGATTCCCCGCAGATCTGCAGCTTTTCACGAGGCAGGTTTGCCTTCCCGCTTGTTTTGTCAGTCTTCGGAGGGGTAAAGGCATCAGGAGCTGGCTGAGAAGGCCAACTCGGGGTGAAAATCCCTCTCTGAGCGTTTTTCCCTTCAGATTACCAAATGATAGTCATTTTCCAGCAGCAGTGATTCAGCTCTGAGGAAGGCGTTAGGGGAAAAAACATAACTCCAAAGCTTTAGGATGCTGCTGGAAGCTCTTGAGACAGTCTGTACCTGTTCAGTGTGCTCAGAAAGTGAGGGGCAAGGACAATTCCTGCAAGAACCAGGCAGAACTCTCAGCTGGGAAACTCGAATTGAGCAGTTTGTGGCAAGCTGTTGAAAGGACAGTCAGGATTTCTTTGCCACATGTGGACATTAAAAAAAAAAAAGGAGGGGGAAAACTCCCACAAAGACACCAAAAGCTGAGGCTGGCGTTGCTGAAGTGGCTGTAAATTGGATTTAAAGGCAGGGATGCTGAGTCAAGCCCTCCCTGCACGGCCAGGGCTGGTGCTGCCAGCCCATCCTCAGGGGATTTATTCTGCCCCATATGTTCTCTTGAAGCCAGAGAGTTTCCTTCAATCCTTCCCTGAGAATTCCCTGCCTGCCCTGCTCCCCGAGCAGGCAGCTCACAGGGCTGAGCACAGAATGGGTGACTTTGGGCTGGAAAATGGGGCTGCAGTGAGGAGGAGGAGGGAGACGGGGCAAAGGAGAGGCTGGGGGTGCTTTAGCAGGGCGTAGTTTTGGGTGGGAGAACCCTCAGTAACTCATTAAACAACTCACTCACTGTGATTCTCACCTTCAGCAGCTCTAACCCTTGCTCTGAGCCTTTTAAATCCATGTAACACGTGTAACCTCCTAAAAAGCAGGGGAAAGGCAGTTTGTTCCCAGGGGTGGGACTTGTGTGGCCTCTCTGAAGCTGTTCCTTGCTCAGCTGGGTGTGAAGCTCGGGAGGAGCTGAGGCTGCCACCCCAGTGCTGCACTTGGAGAAGCAGATTTTGGGGCTGCAGGGTTTGTCCCAGGAGCTGGAATTCAGCTGGAAGTGCAGTGTCCCTGTGCACTGACGTGGTTATTGCTGGGGCTGTGACTCTTTTCTCCCGGGTTTTTGGGGTTTTTTTGTCATTTTGGCCTTCCAAGGAGCTCCCTGGTGCCCAGGCTGAAACCACTGAGGAAAATAAGCCCAGGGACAGGTTGGTTTTCCCTCTGCTGTGCAGCCCCAGGGTTTTATTGCCCAGCTGCAGCAGGGAAGAGGCTCTGTGTGTTCCTTCCCTTGTTGTTTCCGTGGCATTTCTGTGTTTTTGTCTCAGGATGAGCTGGGCAGGAGTCAGAGGCATTGCTGTGCCTGACAGCAATCCCCAGGGATTCCCTGCAGGAAAATGTGCATTTATTGTGCGGGGTGCTTTGTTCCCTTCACCTGTGCAGAGTGGCTGGAAGGACCAGGGTGTTATTTCCAGTAATAATAACAATAACAATAATAATAATAATAATAATAATAATAATAATAATAATAGTCCCACTGGCATTGGAGTGCTTCCCAAGCAGCTGGGAGGCTGAATGGCCAAGTCAGAGGATTCCTGAGACCTTGGTGTTCCTTGAGGATAACGTGGCTGTTTTTTACCCAGGCTTTGGGCAGGGCTTGGACAGGCAGGTGGATTCTCTGCTGCTCCAAAAGCTTCTCTTGTTTTCCTCTTTTCCCTGCTGAAGGCAGCGTTGTGCTCTCCAGCTCCAGACACCATTCCCCTGTCTCTGCCATCACTTTGAATCTCATTTGCTTGCAAACCCCTCCCCTGGAGCCTGCCTTGGACCCTGCTCTGCAGCTTGGGGCTTTGCTGAGCTTCTGCCCCTTTTTGTGCTGAATGTGCTGCTCCTTGAACCCGGAGCCGTTTTAATTCACGAGATTAAATAAACCTTTGATTCTTATGTTTTCTGGATTTATGACCTAATTTTTTTTATCTATTTTTCTCTCTCTTTCTCTCTCTCTCTCTCTCTTTCTCTTTTTCTTTCTTTTTTTTTTTTTTTTTTTCCTTTCTTTCCCTGCCCTCTCCCTTTTTTCCCTCCCAATTCCTTTCCTATGTCTGTCATCCATGGTCACCTTGGATCTCACGGGGAACATCCACATGCACCAAATTTGTTTTTAAAAACAACCACATTCCCCCCTCCTGGGAACCATTGTCTGGCACCTGCAGCGACCTTGGGAAGTCCATCAACGTCGTCCTCCTTTGTCTCATTGCTTCTCTCTGCAGTGACTCTGCTTTTGCTCTGTTAGAAACTTAAAAACAAAACAAAAAAAAGAGTCAAATAAAGCAATATTTGCTTGGGAAGGCCTGGGTCCCACCAAGGTGTGAAAGGAGATAACTTTGCTTCAGAGGATCGTGTCAGTTCAGAGGAAAAAAAAAAAAAAGAAAGGAAACAAACAGAACACTTTAAAAAAAAATGTTTAATTTGAAAGAGTCAGTATTTTGTAACAAGGAAAAAAAGGTTTAAGCCAAGTTTTTTGTCTCTTTAACATTTTTTTTTGTTACTTGTAATGAATTTGCCCTTTTAAATGGATGTAAAGAAAGAATTTTTTTTGTGTTATTTGCTTGCCATTTTCATCAAAGGCTGGTGCAATGTTGAAAGCCTTTAAGATCCTGCTTTTGACTGATTTCTCTGCACATCTGGTGCTGATGTTGTGCAAAAGGAGGCCCCACCCAGAGCCCCAAACCCACAAACCATAAAAAGAAAGAGAAGATTTGTCAGAGACCATCCTGCCGACTGCCCAGATGTCTCTGGGGGGGATTTTTGCATGTGGATTCAAATGCCTGGAAGGTTTTGGGTTTGTTTTTTTTTCCTGCCCTGCTGCTGTGGCCACAAACATCAGCTGGGGTCACACTGGGGACTCTGCTGCTTGTCCCTGTCCCTCCCTGGTGTGCAGATCCTCCTGGAGCTGGGCACACACAGCCCGTGGACACAGGATTTCCAGTGCTCCTCTAAACCTCCCTGGATTTCCACTGCTGTGGTGGAACAGGAGATCCCTGTCCTGGCTGTTCCAACAGGAAATCTCCTCCCTGAGCAGCAGAATTATTATTATTATTATTATTATTATTACTGATCCTTAGTAACATTTAACTGTGCGTGTGACAGGATTAATCCAGGCTCTGAACTGGGGCAGTAGAACCAGGTTTGGTTAGCAAGTCCTGGGAATTCCCTCAGGGCAAAATTCAGGTGATTTTTGCTTTGCTTCTTTAAAAAATAATAATAATTTCCTCCCAAAAGAAACAAAAATCCACATTAAAAAAAAAAAAATCCCAAAAAGCTTGATATAACAACCCCAATAAATTCTTTGTGACAGGAGATCCATTGGGATGAGAAATCCATTGGGATGGGAAATCCATCCTCTCCAATGCTCTCCTAAAATCAGGAGATTTGAAAACCCTCAGATTTGTCTGTCCAGAATGTCCCAAACCCTCTCAGCTGGGTTCATCTTCCTGACAAAACCCTCCTGGGACAAACAAAACCCTGCCCCTGCCTGGCTCTGCCTTTTCTGCTCTGCTGTGTTTGCTCAGACCTCGTTCCTTTATGAGTTGTGAATTTTCTGTCTGGATTGTGAAGGAAAACTCGGGGCAGGGGTCACACACAAAAGCCTGTGGATTTCTCTCTTTTTTTTTTTAACAAACCCCCTCATTTCCAGTGTCACAGACACTTTGTTAGAGCTTTGGAGTTTGCTGAAGTGCAGCAAAAATAATCCTGATACTAAAACCAGGTGTGATTTCCCCTCTAACTGGATTAATTGTAGATCTGGGCTCAGCTTTTTGTGGGTTCCCCTTTTCCACAGAGGGAGGTCACTGCCTGAGGCTCCGAGGTTTCTCACCAAGATGACAGGAATTAGAGTTATCCCCAGACCTTGGTGTGGTGTGGAGAGAGGGCAGCGCCTCTGGAGGGCTTCTGTCCCAGAGAGGGTTTAGGGCAGGGGGATTCTCTGTGGCAGAGCCCTGCCAAGAGCTGAGACATCAGTAACGTGGCTGAAATTCATCCCAAACTCCACAGCACTCAGGAGCCCAGCCAGCCTGGAGCGTGGGCAGAAAAACTGCTGCCTTCTGTTTGTTAGGATAAGGAGCAGAACTGGGCTTTTAGCACTGATTTCTGCAGATCTGTAACACACCAGAAGACCCCAGAGATCTGTCAGACCCCCTGAGGTCTCAAGCCTTGATGTGAGTAAAATAAAACCCAGAGTTTTTAGAAAAGCCAGCTCAGAGGGGAGGCAGAGCTGCAGATCTGGAGGCAGAAGATGCCCAAGGACTGAGATTTTCATCCCAGCAGCTCCCAGAGCCTCGCAGGACCCCCCCAGTTTGTCCAGGAGTTGTTTGTCAGGGCACTGCTGGGCTGTTCCCGTGGGCAGGGAGGTTTGGGAATGTCCTGCTCCACCAGGAGCAGCTGCAGGTGTCTGCACCTCCGAGGTCTGGGGGGAAAAAGAAGGTTTTATCTCTGAAAGGTTTTAGAAACAACATCTCCTGACTCTTGGAGCTGCTGGAGCGGGGTGGGCACTTGGGGCAGGGGTGTGAATTCCTCCAGGAGAGAGGATTCTGGTGTCTCTGTGTTCAGCCTGGAGAGGAGAAGTGACCTCACTGCCCCTTGCAGGAGCTGCAGGAGCTGGCAGAAGTGGAGAGGAATTATTTCCAAGGGGTAGAGGGACAGGAAAGGGGGAATGGCTTCAGACTGCTGAGTGCAGGCTCAGGAGGGATCTTGGGAAGGAATTGTTCCTTGTGAAGGAGAGGAGGGGCTGGGCTGGAACTCCCAGAGCAGCCCCTGGATCCCTGGAGGTGTCCAAAGCCAGGCTGGACAGGGCTTGGAGCAGCCTGGGACAGTGGGAGGTGTCCCTGGACATGCCAGGGGTGGCTCTGGGTGGGATTTAAGGTCCCTTCCAGACCATCCCGGGGTTTAATGATCCCCTGACATCCCCGAGTCAGTCACAGGGGGAGCGGCAGAGCTGGCTGAGGTCCCAACCCGCAGGAATCCCTGCCCAGAGCCCTGCCCAGGCTGTGTGTGCCCATGCACGGGTGCTGCAGCCTGGGGCTGTGTCCCCAGCACTGCCACACCGGTGTCCTTGTCCCCACGGGGAGCTGGGCACTGAGGGAGGGAGCAGCTCTGTGAAATCCTCCTGTGCAAAGGGAATTCCTGCCTTGTGCAGGGGGACGTCCCCTGAGAGCTCTGGGCTCTTCTCCTGCACGCACAGAACGGGGTTTTTTTATTTGTTTGGTCAGTTCTTCTCTCTTTTGCCAAATCCTGTAGGACCTGGGGTCCCACCTGCTTCTCTCCATCCCGTTTTTGTCTCTCTGCCTGTGCCTGGACATTCTCTAGCTGAGACCCCTCAGGAAGGCAGAGCTGAGCTCTCTCTGACAGGGCAGTTTTTTGTACAGAAACTAAAAACTGCTGGCTGATTTTTTTCCCTGTGCACTGTGAAACGAGGGGGATTCCAAAAGCCAGTCTTGCAGGAAGCTCATTTTCCATTGGAAAAACGTAATTTGTAATTAATAAATTTCTTCACTTCTTTAGAATTGAGGACTCCAGAAGTTCTTTAATGGTTTGTGTTTCATTGTTTAACCGGTGGAAATGTTGCTCCTCTTAGTCCTGAGGATGGCAAGAGGGGATTGATGGAAGGGTTGGATGTGGATCAGGTCAGAAGTGCTCAACACCGATTTATTACATTTATTTCATACACACAGTGTGAGCAGCTGCTCCACAGCCCGTTTATTTATCCATTTCTCTTGTACACAGAGCTGTCTCAGGCCCCAGCAAACCCTGTAGGGATGTCTAAATATTAGTTTCATTAAATACAACATAAATCCAGCCACAGGATGGAAGGAATGGTTCTTGAAACTATTTGAAGAGCAATTTAATTTAATCAGATGGGACAGTCTGTGAAAAGAACAATCTCCACTATGGTTCCTGCGTTTTATAGGAACAGCAGAATTCCTTTACAAGGGAAGAGAAAGGCAGCACCAAGAGCCTCCCACAGTTCATGGGCTGGTGGAGGATTTTTATGTTGTGTTTCCTTACTGCCACTCCCTGGGAGGTTTGGAATATCAGTCCATGCCATGAATTAGGATTGGTGAAACCACAGCTGATGGAAGAGGTTCTGAAGCTGCTGCAAATTGCAGCCTAGAAACCCGAATTGCAGGCGATTACCTTGGCCCAGATCGATCGTGTGAGGTGTAAAATCCCGGAATAGCACAAAAACAGGGACATTCCTCTGCAGGCGAGTCCTGGTTCTCCCCTCTCCATCCTCCTCCCGGGGCAGGGAGGGGAGGTCTGTCCCTGCTCAGGGCTCTCCCTGGGGGATTTTGGGGTGATCAGAGCAGGAATTTGGAGGGTGGCAGCTCCTGGAAAAGCTGGGATGGGGGAGAGCAGGCACAGAGCAGCGCTCTGGTGTGAGGGGAATTTTCCAGAAGGGGAGGACTCCAGCTCTGGGATGGTGGGATGCTGCCTGGGCGCTCCCCTGGGCTCCTCCCGGGCTGTGGATGGCAGAGGTGACAGCCCCAGGGGCCGGGCAGGAGCCCTGGAGTGACTGAACCATCCACAAAACCATCCCGGGCACATGGGAAGAGGGAAAACCCGCGCCCTCCTCATCCCTGCAGGCATCAGAGGGCGGTGGTCAGGTCATTGTGCAGCTCTCTGGCAGGGGCTGGGCTGTGGGACAGTGTCTGTGTGCCTTTCTGTCCTTTTCCTGCTGGAATCCGCCTTCCTTGGTCCACCTCGGGGTCACAGGATGCAGCTCCAGCTCTCTGCCCCCGTTGTTGAGCAGACAGGAGCGTGGCACAGGGTGTGGCTCTGCCGGGAGATGTCCTCTCACCTGTGCAGGTGGACATCAGTGGGGCTGGGGGGAGAAAGGGGCTCTTGGGGGGGATCTGTAAGGGTTTGGGGCTCCAGGGGCTGGTGTGGTGAGAGGCTGTGAGCACGTTCTGGAGGGCTGGCTCTCACCTGAGCTCCAGGGAAGGGTTTAACTCAGTTCACCCCCTCGGGCTCCTCAGCTCTGAGCATCGCCCCGTGATTTGTATCCCAGCAGGAAAAATCCTGCTGCAGGACCTGGGCTTTGCTTCCCCTGCTCCTTGGGCCAGGTCTGGGCAGTGCCAGGGCCACTCTGGGCCTTCCTCTGGAGGAGGAGGAGGAGGAGGAGGGAAGCAGGAGCCTGGCTGGGTGTGTGCACAGCAGATTCTGCTCCCTGGGCTTTATCCCAGCAGGGCTGGGCAAAACCCCATCAGGTCCATCCTCTCAGACAGGATAAAGCACTGGGGGTTGCACAGGGCTGACACAGAGGGTGGGCTTCCTAAAAAAACAACAAAGCCCAGCCCTAAACCCCCAAATTTTAACCCGAACGCCTTCTCTTCCTCTCTCCCTTGGTCTCTGAAGCCAGCACTAGCCCTACCTCGGGCCTGGGCACTGCTGCCATCATTGGCATCCTCGTGGTGGTCTTCGTGGCGCTGCTGGTGGCCGTGGATGTCACCTGCTACTTCCTGAACAAGTGTGGGCTGCTCATGTGCATCGCCGTCAACATGTGCGGGAAATCCGGCCCTGGAGCCAAGGGCAAGGACATGGAGGAGGGCAAGGCGGCCTTCTCGTGAGTACTGCCCCCAGACCCTCCCCTGGGCCCCCGAGGGGCTGGGGACCCTCACCTCTCCGGGGAGAGGGCCGGGGTCTTGGTGATGCTCGCAGGAAAGTGTTTGGGGAGTTGTTCTTCTGGTGGGTTTGTCTCGTTCTTGTTGGTGGCCTTCAGTGGTGATCCCAGTGCTGGAAATCCCAGTGCTGGACATCCCAGTGCTGGACATCCCAGTGCTGGAAATCCCAGTGACCCCAGTGCTGGACATCCCAGTGCTGGACATCCCGGTGATCCCAGTGCTGAACATCCCAGTAACACCAGTGCTGGACATCCCACTGACCCCAGTGCTGGACACCCCAGTGCTGGACATCCCAGTGATCCCAGTCATCCCAGTACTGGACACTCCAGTGATCCCAGTGCTGGACATCCCAGTGCTGGACATCCCGGTGCTGGACATTCCAGTGACCCCAGTGCTGGACACCCCAGTGCTGGACATCCCGGTGCTGGACATTCCAGTGACCCCAGTGCTGGACACCCCAGTGACCCCAGTGCTGGACATTCCAGTGCTGGACATTCCAGTGACCCCAGTGCTGGACATCCCAGTGATCCCAGTGCTGGACATCCCAGTGCTGGACATCCCAGTGCTGGACATCCCAGTGACCCCAGTGCTGGACACCCCAGTGCTGGACATCCCAGTGATCCCAGTGCTGGACACTCCAGTGATCCCAGTGCTGGACACCCCAGTGCTGGACATCCCAGTGCTGGACACCCCAGTGCTGGACATCCCAGTGACCCCAGTGCTGGACATCCCAGTGCTGGACATCCCAGTGATCCCAGTCATCCCAGTACTGGATATCCCAGTGACCCCAGTGCTGGACATCCCAGTGCTGGACACCCCAGTGATCCCAGTGTTGGACATCCCACTGCTGGACATCCCAGTGATCCCAGTGCTGGACATCCCAGTGATCCCAGTGCTGGACACCACAGTGCTGGACACACCAGTGCTGGACACCCCAGTGATCCCAGTGCTGGACATCCCAGTGATCCCAGTCATCCCAGTACTGGATATCCCAGTGACCCCAGTGCTGGACATCCCAGTGCTGGACACCCCAGTGATCCCAGTGTTGGACATCCCACTGCTGGACATCCCAGTGATCCCAGTGCTGGACACCCCAGTGCTGGACACCCCAGTGCTGGACACCACAGTGCTGGACACACCAGTGCTGGACACCCCAGTGATCCCAGTGCTGGACATCCCAGTGATCCCAGTCATCCCAGTGCTGGACACCCCAGTGATCCCAGAGCTGGACATCGCCCGGAGCCGGGTGCAGTGTGGGCAGTGCCTGGCAGGAGCAGTGACCCCAGGGCACACTCCGTGCCCGGAGCTGTGTGTCCCCATGCCGTGTGTCACCGTTTGCAGGCTGTCTTTGCAGGAGGAGCCAGCCCTGCCCACGCCATTCCCTCGTTACAGGAAGGATGAGTCCAAGGAGCCCATCGTGGAGGTGCGGACGGAGGAGGAGAGGACCCCCAACCACGATGGGGGGAAGCACACGGAGCCCAACGAGACCACCCCGCTGACAGAGCCAGAGTATGTGGCCTTAGGCAGCCCTAGCACAGGGTCACTGCATTGCCCTCAGCTGCCCTAATCCCTCAGGAACACGAGTTAGGGCAGGAAGAGAGGAAGAAAGGTAAAATCTGCACGTGCCAGTGAGGAAGCACCTCCTCTCAAGCTTCAGTGGTTGCTGTTCCCAGCCCTGGAAGGAAAGGGCGAGGAAGCAGAGTTCCCTGAAAGGCTCTGCCAGTCTGTCCAGTGTGGAGATGCAGCAGTGTCCAGGGTCACTGCAAAGGATCCAGAGCAAAAGCAGCCCCAGCTGGCAGCGAGCCCTGTCCCAGCAGCGCTGGGTGGGAGAGATGCTCCGCAGGAGCTGGGCGCTGGGTGTGGAGTCCCAGCAAGGCTGAGTGTTCTGAGAGAGAGCCGAGAGCTCAGCGGGCCTGGGGCTGCCTTCACGTGCGTGTGAGGAAAGGGGTTTAGGTTTGGTGGGGCTGTGCAGACAAACCTGCAGGACAGGGCAGGGCAGGGCAGGGTGAGGGGCTGGACCCAGGGTCCCACGCTGGGACAGTGATGTGTTGGTGGCAGTGGCACAGGGCTGCAGGCTCAGGGAGCTGGCAGAGAGCTGCCTGGAGACGTCAGGACCCTGAGGCTGAGAGTTTTAGGTGAGAAGAGTCTCTGCAGGCTGACAGGATCCCATTTGCCTCGGCCCAAACCCTCCGATGTGAACCAGCCATTCCTGCAGGTCACATCCTCTTGGCTTTTCCTCCTCTTCCTGATGATCTCAGCCACCCCAGCCTGGCTCCCTTTGCATGTGTGACCTCTGCAATCTCTGCTCCTGAGTCCCTCTCCACGTCACGTGTGTGTGCTGTCCTCACTCTCCCTCTCTGCCCCTCTCCCTGTTGTCGTTTCGGGCCTTCATTGTCTCTCTCTCTCTCTTTCTCTCTCTCTCTCTCTCTCTCTGGTCCCCGTGTCCCCTCGCAGGCACCCCGCCGACACCGCGGCCACCGTGGAGGACATGCTGCCTTCTGTCACCACGGGCACCACTAACTCTGACACTATCACTGAGACCTTTGCCACTGCCCAGAACAGCCCCACCAGCGAGACCACCACGCTGACCTCCAGCATCGCCCCTCCGGCCGCCGCCACCGCCGCTGTCCCCGGCCAGGCCACCCTGGCCAAGGGCACGGCCACCGCCCCTGCGGCCTCGCCGCCGCCCTCCTCCAGCCCCAAAGTGGCCCCTCTCGTCGATCTCAGCGATACCCCCAGCTCTGCTCCGGCCACCAATAATTTATCTTCAAGTGTCCTGCCGGGGCAGGCCGTGCTCAGCCCCGGCGCCAAAGCCGGCAACAAGGCGGCCGCCCCCAGCCCTGCCAACCTCAGCAGCGCCGCAGCTCCCGCCGAGCCCAAGCAGGAGGTGGCCAAGAGCCCCGAGAAGGAGCCCGTGCAGCCCAGCACGGTGAAGAGCCCTGCAGAGACCCCCAAGAACCCGAGCGCCGCGAAGAGCGAGGCTGCCTCGGGCAGCGCCGCCAACCCCTCGCAGAACGAGGACTTTAAAATGGACGAAGGGAACTTCAAGCCACCAGACATTGACCTTGCAAAGGATGTCTTTGCAGCTCTTGGCACTGCTGCTTCTCCTCCTGCTGCCAGCGGGGCTGGCGGGCAAGGCCCCGAGCCTGCTGCTGCTGCTGCTGCTGCTGCAGAGGGCTCTGCCCCCGCAAAGACCGAGTACGGCCGCCTTTACTCTTGTCTTGGTTGTGTGCTGTGTCCCTCGTGCCCTGGTGCTCGTGCTGTGTCCTCTGTTGGGTGTTCTCTTGACTAATCTCGCTGTTTCCTTTAGCCAAACTCACCCGAGAGCCCACGGGGCTGGGCTTGGAAGGTGGCAGGAGGAGAGCAGGACTAGGCTGTGCCAGGAGGGAGATTTAGCAGGAATGTGTCACTGCTCAGGGTTTTTTTGGGCAGCTCCGTCTGTCCCGGGTTGTTTTTTCATAGAGGAGAGCAGGAGTAGTCCAGTTTGGTGTGCAGAGGGCTGAGGTCCTGCAGGTCGCTGAGCACAAGCCCCAGATGCCATCTCCTGCAGGTCACCAGGCTGGGCAGCAGGGTGACAGCACGGGGACCTCTGGAGCTGTCCCCAGGCTGGGGCAGTGTGAGCCTGGCTGAGAGAGGGGGGAGCACCCTGAGCTGGCAGGAGAGAGAGTCCCAGCTGTGCTGCAGATGTTGGCCTCTGGCTGGGCTGGCAGTTGTCACCTCCCTCGCGCTTGTGACAATGTCTGTGACACAATCCCTGTCCTCCGCGTTCCCCTTTCTCCAGCATCTGGGGATTTCGGGACTGGCTTCTTGTGGGGACACACCAAAAAACGGGATTGCTGCTAAATTATCAGGGAGTTGGGCTGCTAAACCCAAATCCTTCTGCAGCGGTGTGAAGTTTCTGAGCCAAAAAAACCCCTTAATCTAGAACTAAAAGAACCAGGATGCGGGAGCTGAGCTCAGCTTTCCTTATTCCCGCTGAGGAAACGCAGGTTTTGCTCCCCCAAAGCCATTTGTTCCCACACAAACACTCCTTCCCCCGTGGCTAGCTCAGCCCAGGCCGAGTTTCTGTGCCTCTAAAGTGTGTCCTTGTGGTGCTTCTCCGCAGGAAAATGCCCGCAGAGGACCAAGGCTCCGTGCAGGACAGGAAGAGCCCCCCGGCAGAGGTGAAGACGGTGCCCAACGAAGCCACACAAACAAACGAGAAGGAGAGCAAAGCATGATCAGCACCGGCAGAGGGGACGGCAGAATCCTTCACCCGAGCATTGAAATCACAACCCACACACCCATCTCATTCCTCTAGTGTCTGTTGCCTTTTTTTAAAAGAGAAAAAAAAAAACACAAACCAACCAACCAGAAAAAAATGCATAAATGGGGGGAGGGAGGGAATGTCTCTTTTTTCCTTTTCTTGGTTTATTTTCTCTTCTCTTCTTCAGTTTTTTTTTTTTTTGTTTTTATTTTTTGGTTTTGGTTTTTTTTGTTGTTGTTTTTTTTTTGGTTTGTTTCCTTGAGATTTCTAGACAGGTTCTATTCGTTGTGCACTTGCTTTTTTCAAAAGTAAAACGTGTTTAGAACAGGGTTAAACCCATCACCAGATCAGGGCTCAGCTGGCCCTGTGTATATTCACACTAGCAGACATTGCAATTGCTGGTTGCAATGTGGTTGGGAAGCTCAAAATCAAGTAGTCCTAGACAAAAAAAAAAAAAAAAAAAAACACAAAAAGACAAAAAAAAAAAAAAGAAAAGAGACCCTGTTGTTTCCTTTGTTAGTATAGCAGAGATAACCACCGTGCTGCTGGGCACGGCTGGTGCTTAAAGAACAAAGTCCACAATTTATTTTTATACTTTTCAGTCGAGTTTGAAATATGTAAAGCCTCATAAATAAGTTATAATTTCTGTTCACCTTGTATCTGGTCAGTATGCAAAGTGTCTCGAGCTCTTTGTGACTGAATCCTGCTCGCCACGTTAGACCTTTATTTGGGGGTTATTATTATCTGTTTCTTTAGGAAGAATGCCAAAATTGCAGCTTCGGGGGATGTATTTCAATTTGCAGTATTCAGACTCTACATTTCTTTTTCAATTTTCCGTTCAATTCTTTTTTTTTTTTTTTTCTTTTAGTTTGTTCGTTTGCCAACTTTGGTTCTTTCCAGTGTTTACAATTGACAGATATTTTTTAAACTTCCGTTGTGTTGAAATGGATGTGTAAAATAGCTGCCTTTTTTTTTTTTTTTTCTTTTTTTAATTTCCTTTTTTTTCTTTTTTTCTTTTTTTTCTTTTTGTTTGGTTTTTCAGTCGATCCAGTCCTGTAGACACTAGGGTAGCAGCATGCTTGCTTTGCAAAGGGAGACATTTTCAACCATGGATGTTTACAGTAGTCGTTTCCCCTTTTTTTCTCTTTTCTTAATTATTGTTATTATTATTATTATTGTTATTATTATTATTATTATTTCTTACTGGAGTAAGAAGAAAAGCGATGCTGGGGTTGGGTTTGGGGTTTTGTTTTATTTTTTGGGGAGAGGGTGGGAGTGTTCAAACAACTTGGCCTCCAGTCAAGGGCTTTCCCCAGCAATCCCCAAATCTGCGTGGGGTGAGGGAATTGCTGGGGAAAATCCTTCTGTGCTTAAATTCCCTTGGAAGTCCCTCGCTGGACCTGGGCCTGACTGCATAAGAGAAATATCACCTCTGCTTTTTTAGGACATTCTCCCCGTTCCTTCCCGGAGCTCTGAGGAGCAAAGGGAGCAGTTTGGGCTGGTCTGGGCTCAGGTGTGCCACCAAATCCACCCCTCCTGATCACGGCAGAAAATAGTTCCAGGAAATTCCAGTCTCAGCTAATTCCAGTTTTGGAAAACATCAGTTTCAGTAAATACCGATTTCAGCAAATTCCAGTTTTGGTAAATGCCAGTTTCAGAAAATATCGATCACAGAAAATCCCAGTTGCAGTAAATTCCAATTGCAGAAAATTCCAGTTTCATTCAATTCCAGTTTCAGGAAATCTCAATTTCAGTTAATCGCAGTTTCAGAGAATACCAATTTCAGGCTAAATTCCAATCTCAAGTTAATTCCGGTTTTGGTAAATATCAATTTCAGAAAATCCCAATTGCAGTAAATTCCAACCTTAGAAAATACCTGAAATTTCAAGAAGTATCAATTTCAAAAAATCCGAGTTTCAGAAAATTCTAATTTCAGTAAACACCCATTTCAGTACACACCAATTTCAGAAAATACCGATTTCTGTAAACATCAATTTCAGTCAATTCCAAGATCAGTCAATTCCAGTTTCAGTAAATACCACGTCCTCTGACTCTGAAAAATAAAAAAACCCAAAGTAAAGGTATTTTTCCCCAGAGGTGCTGGGCAGATTCCAGCCCATCCCTGGTGTGTGCAGAGCTGGGGACGGGCTCAGGCAGCCCCGGGGGGAAACTGTGACGGGGAGAGCTGATTAATGGGGTTTGTCATCAGGAGTTGTGGGGAAACACTGAGATTTTGGGGTTGGAGAGCTGATTAATGGGGTTTGTCATCAGGAATCTTAAGAATACTGAGATTTGGGGTTGGAGAGCTGAATAATGAAATTTATCATCAGGAATCATAAGAGAATACTGAGATTTGGGGTTGGAGAGCTGAATAATGAAATTTATCATCAGGAATCTTAAGAATACTGAGATTTGGGGTTGGAGAGCTGAATAATGGGGTTTATCATCAGGAATCATAAGAGAATACTGAGATTTGGGGTTGGAGAGCTGATTAATGGGGTTTATCATCAGGAATCTTAAGAATACTGAGATTTGGGGTTGGAGAGCTGATTAATGGGATTTATCATCAGGAATCAAGAATACTGAGATTTGGGGTTGGAGAGCTGAATGATGGGATTTATTATCAAGAATCGTGGAGCAACACTGAGATTTGGGGTGAAAAGGAGCTTTGAGCAGAAGGAAGGCAGAGGAGTGTAGGGAGAGACCAGCCCATTGTATAGAGACGTTCCTCCTGTTGGGGTTTTGGGTATTATTTCCTTTTTTTTTTTTTTTTAATTTTATTTTAATTCTATTTTATTTTCCCTTTTTTTTCTTTTTTTTTCTTTTTTTTTTTTTTTTTTTTTTTGGTTAATTCTACTTTAGATCTGCAAGCTTGTGCACTGTGGGTGCGTGACTATTTTAGTGTGAACCGTGTTTTTTGTCATAGTATTGAAATAATAAAAGCTTCAACATAGTTTGGATGTGGAAGGTGTAGCGCTAGTTCAGATTTGAGAAACAAAACAGAAAAAAAAATATTCAGGAATTAAAATAATTTAAAAATAATAATAATAATTAAAAAAAAAAAAAAAAAAAGAGAGAGAAAGAGAACAACTCTTAGAAAGAGCAGAAGCCTTTAACTGAGAGAAGCAACCCGAGCTGAGTGTGGCGTTCCCGGGAGGATGAGGGGGTGTGGAGGCTGTGTCCGTGTGTTCCTTGGGAATAATGCAGTCTGTTCCAGTGGCATCGCACCATTCCCAGCTGTGAGAAACAATGGTCTTGTCATTTGCTAACTGTGGGGTTTTTTCTCGCGTTTTGTTTTCCTCAGCTCCTGGGGCTCCCGGGGAGGGCTGAGCCTCCGCTGCCCGGATTTGGGGCAGGATTGGGGCAGTGTCCCCGAGCTCCGTGCCAAAGGCAGCCCTTTGCACGACCTGTCACAGCAGTGTCCCCGAGCTCTGGGCACCTCGCCTCGTGGCCCCGAGGATTCCTTTCTTTTCCGCAAGGAAATGGATCCCTAAAGAGCAGCCGGGCAGCGGCGGTGCCTCCATCCCTGTGGCTGTCCCTTTGTCCCTTTGTGTGCCCGGTCCTGGCTGGTTCTGTCACCTGTGTGTGCTGTAAGCCCCAAAGCTGAGCGGCTGGTGGGAAACGCCAACATCCCCAAAAAGCCGACGGGGACTGCGGGATGCTAAAGCCCAGGTGGGCTCTGGGGGAGCGGCCCCGCCCGGATTGGTGTTATTGTCCCCAGAGGTGACGAGCTCAGAGCCCAGCCCAGCCGCCAGTGACAGTCTGGGGGTGGCTCTGCCTGGGCTTTCGGGTCCCTTCTGTCCCCCAGCTCTGGTTTGGGGGGGATGGAGGCAGGAGGGAACCCTGAGCCGTGTCCCCCAGCTCCTTCAGTGACCCCTCCCTGACTGTGCTGGGTTCACATCTCCCGTCACAGCAAACCCACGTTTCATCTCCAGGTGCCACCTCCCCAGCCAGCCTCAGCCTCGGGGCTCTGACCTGTCCCCTCGTGGGCAGGGACCAGCCTGAGGTGGGTGGCACTGCCATGGCTGCTCCGGGCTTGGTGACAGTGCCTTGGCTGCCCCAGGGCTGGTGGCACTGCTGTGGCTGCCCCAGGGCTGGTGGCACTGCTGTGGCTGTTCTGTGTGTCCATCCCAGGGCTGGTGGCACTGCCAGGGCTCTTCCTTGTGTCCATCCCTGGGGTTGGTGGCACTGCCAGGGCTCTTCCTTGTGTCCATCCCCAGGGCTGGTGGCACTGTCAGGGCTGTTCCTTGTGTCCATCCCTGGGGTTGGTGGCACTGCCAGGGCTCCCCCAGGGCTGGTGGCACTGTCAGGGCTGTTCCATGTGTCCATCCCAGGGCTGGTGGCACTGCCAAGGCTGCCCCTTGTGTCCGTCCCTGGGGTCAGTGGCACTGCTGTGGCTGTTCTGTGTGTCCATCCCAGGGCCGGTGGCAGTGCCAGGGCTGTCCCAGGGCCGGTGGCAGTGCCAGGGCTGTCCCAGGGCCGGTGGCAGTGCCGTGCCCACCGCTGCCTGTCCCCAGTGTCCCAGGAGCTGCCATCTCGTGCTGCACCATTCGTACAGGTGACAATAGTGCATCCCGCCCGTCGGCTTTCCAGAGTGGCGTTTTCTTCTCACACTTTTCTATGGAGCCTTCAGACCCCACATTTTTCACCACCAGGCTGTTTTGATAGTTGTTCTCAGCCCCTCCATGGCCATCCTTCCCCAGCATTCCCTACTTTTGGGGGCCTTCTATCTTGTTAAAAAAAGAAAAAAACAAAAAATCTTTTTACCGAGTGAAAAACATCGACTCCACCTTTATCCCCATTCTCACTGGTGTAAATACTGATACTAACTGAGGATTTTGACTTTGCATTCTGTCAGAATACTGTGTTCAAATAAAAACTACAAAAAAAAGAAAAAAAAAAAAAAAGCCAATGCCTGCAGTCTGCCCTTCTTTAGCTGCTCTGCCAACACCCGGTCCTGCTGCATTCTCCCAACTGAGTGGCACTAAAAGCACTTTAAAGTTTATTTCTTTGTCCCTTTATATTTATTTACTCGTTTCCAGGAGATAACAAACACAAAAAGGCGGTTTCGTGGCCACTGTGAAGCTTTTTCCTGCCCCCCAAAAAAGGCACTTTTCTGTTGTCTGGCTGTGGAAAGTGTGACTGGGTGTAAGAGGTGACCTCTGCCCAGCCTGAATTAGGTGCCTGAACTTAATGAGATTTGAATGTAATTAATTCATTCAATTAATTCCATTTTAAAGTCTTGATCATCTTTTCCTAAATTCTAGTTAAAAATTGACCCAATTGCCCAACTTTTGATTGTTTTACTCTGGGGGTTACGGAGAGGGGAGGGTTCCCTGACCTTCACAAATTCTGACAAACCAGAATTTATTTTCACACACAAGTTTCCATTGACTGAAAAAGAGCTTTTTAAGTCACTCTCCGACCATTTGATGTAAAAAATACCAACTGCTTTCAAGTGGGGAAGCACCAACTGTGCCGAGTCCCTGGTGGGGGTGGCAGGGTGAGTTCGGGGTTGCCCTTTCTGAGGTCCCTCGATGTCCCCAGTCCCTGTGGCAGCTGGGTGACCCAGCCCTGCCTCTCCCTGCTGCGCCCTCTGAACCTGCAGCAGCTCAGGGGTTCCTCCTTCCTCCCCCAGAGAAGTGAAAAGGGATTTTCCTGCCCCTGGAGCCGGGGCTGTCCCAGTGGCAAAGCCGCTGGCAGATCCTTTATTAGACATTTCTGTTTTTCCAGGCGTTTTCTCAACCCTCAGACCTTTTAATTTCCATTGGATTTTTATTTTTGCCTCGTCTCTCCCTCTGTTAAGGCCATGGCACCCGGCTGGCAGTGTCACCTTGGCTGAGTGTGGCTGCTTTTCCCCCGGGCTGAATGTGGGGTAAGTCTGAGCAGGGCTGGGCGGATGGAGGGAGGTGGAGGGAGATTTTTGGGCTGCCTCTTTCTCTCATTCCCTTCTAGAAATTATCATTATCCGGCTATTAGCAGATAGCAGCATTTGAATGCCGTGCATGAGCATCGTTTAAAGTATTCAGAGACGAAAGGTGGCTCTGTGCTCTGCACATTTGCCTTTGTGCCTTTATTCCCCAGGTTTTGTGGGATAACAAACCCCCACTGGCCCAGCTGTGGCCTGGTGGGTGGTTTTAACTGGACACTGAGCTGGGAACAGCTTCATCAGAGGGAAAATAAACCCCATTTGGGATGGAGAGTGGTGAGCGCAGAGCTGCCGGGAGGGAAGGGAATTGTTGGGGTTTGCTGCATGAGCGGGGAAAAGGGAGAATCCTGGTTGTTCCTACAGCCCAGGGGGTGGAAGGGATGGGGAATTCTGGCTGCCTGCGGAGCTCGGCACATCCCCGGCACCCAGGAGATCATCTCCAGCGCACGAGGCGGGATGTGGAAGCGGAGGCGGATGGATGTGGCCGGGCTGTCGCTTCCCAGAGGGGTCTGTCACTGGCAGGGTGACCCGTCCCTGCGCTGCCGGCTTCCCTCGGTGCGGAAGGCGCCGTTCCCGGGCTGGGATGTGTCGGGAATGACAATCCCCGGGCTGGGATGTGCCGGCAGTGCCAATCCCCGGGCTGGGATGTGCCGGGAGTGACAATCCCCGGGCTGGGATGTGCCGGGAGTGACAATCCCCGGGCTGGGATGTGCCGGGAGTGACAATCCCCGGGCTGGGATGTGCCGGAGTGCCAATCCCCGGGATGGGATGTGCCGGAGTGCCAATCCCCGGGATGGGATGTGTCGGGAGTGACAATCCCCGGGATGGGATGTGCCAGCAGTGACAACCCCCGGGTGTCAGCTCCGCTCCGCGATGCTCTGGCTCCCTGCGGTGGCCGACAGCTTCCATCGCCTGGCAGAGCTCCGCAAAGCCGCAGCCTCTCAGGGAGATCCTAAACCAAAAGCAATCCGAATTTGGCACAAAAGCCACGCAAGCTGATACCAGGAGTTTCTCCGTGGGAAGGTTTGGGCACGGGAAGGGGCTGCCCGCCCTGGAGGTGTCCCGCCGGCCCGGCCGTGGCAATCCGAGCGCTGGCAGGGGACAAGGTGCGGCCGGCTCCCGGGGCCGCCTCGGGGCTCTTTCCCACCCGGGATAAACCCGGGATAAACCCGGGATAATCCCGCGGACCCGCGCCGGGAGCCCGCGGCCGGACCTGCCGCTTTCCCGCCAAATCCACGGCTCGTTTGCATAACCCCGCCCATCTCATTCACATGCACCACACCCCCGTCTAATCTGCATAGCCCCGCCCCCTGCGGCATCGCCACGCCCACCCGCGGCATCGCCACGCCCACCCGTGGCCGCCTCAGACGCGTTCCCCCGGCAACGGCGGCGCGGGTTCGAGGCCGGGCCCGGGGGTACCGCTGGCCCCGGTGTCCCCTGCTGTCCCCTGGTGTCCCTGGTGTCCCCTGGTGTCCCCTGCTGTCCCCTGCTGTCCCTGGTGTCCCCTGGTGTCCCTGGTGTCCCCTGGTGTCCCTGGTGTCCCCGGTGTCCCCGGTGTCCCCGGTCATGCTGCGGGACGAGGACACGGAGGCGGATTTCCAGCGCTTCCTGCGCCGCGTGGACGATGTCAGTGAGTGCCGGAGGGGACAGGGGGGGACAGCGGGGACAGGAGGGGACAGGAGGGGACAGGAGGGGACAGGGGGGACAGGGGGGACAGGAGGGGACAGGAGGGACAGCGGGGACAGGAGGGGACAGGAGGGGACAGGAGGGGACAGGGGGGACAGGAGGGGACAGGAGGGGACAGGGGGGACAGGGGGTACAGGGGGGAGAGGAGGGGACGGGGGGGACAGGGGGGACAGGAGGGACAGGAGGGGACAGGAGGGACAGGAGGGGACAGGAGGGGACAGGAGGGACAGGAGGGGACAGGAGGGGACAGGGGGGAGAGGAGGGGACGGGGGGGACAGGGGGGACAGGAGGGGACGGGGGGGACAGGAGGGGACAGGGGAGGACAGGGGGGACAGCCAAAGGAAAGGGAGACCCGGGGGCAAGGAAGGCGAGGGGCTCCTGAAATTCCAGGGAAATCGATCCTGGGAAAAGTTCCTGTTTATTCACAGCGGAATTGACCCTGGGGAAGTTTCTGTTCCTTAAGGTCTTTTCCAACCCAAACCACCCCGGGATTCTGTGACTTTGTGGTCAAAGCCATCCTGGGCAGTGATGTCCTATTCACTTATTCTCATTCACCCTTATTCACTTCAAAGCCGGTGCCACCTGAACTCCTGTGGTTGTATGATTTTATTTGGGTTTTTTCTGTGACTTTTTAGCCAATTTGCTGCAGGGCCTGAGCTCCCCGGACTGGGCCGTGCAGGAAAAAGCCATTGCTGAGACTGAGAAAAGGCTCCGAGAGCAGGGAGGCGGCGGGGAGGAGGAGGAGAGCAGGACCACGGCGAACAGGACACTCATCAACACTTCTGTAAGGGTTTGTCCCTCTGGAGTCAAAGCTGGGAATCAAAACAAATCAAATTCAGCTCTTTGTGCCTCTTTAAAGACACAAAGGGAACTTTCCCAGGAATTTATCGGCGTTTATCAAACCCTCACCGTCCTCTGTTTAAATGTCCAGCTCCACGCTCCGTCTGTGTGTCACTGCGGACATTTCAGACTCTCCCAGATATTCCCTTTGTACCTCCCAGCCAAGTTTTCTGTGCTGCTGTGGCTTCTCCCCACAGTTTCTGTGCTGTGTTTGTGTTCTTGCAGGGCACGGCGAGGCCCGGGGCCGTGGATACAGGTAGGACAGTGCCTGTCACCTCTGTGTGTGTGTCACAGCCCCAAACCCGGGCTGGGGTCCCTGTGTCACCTCTGGGTGTGTGTCACAGCCCCAAACCCGGGCTGGGGTCCCTGTGTCACCCATCTCACAGTGTCACAGCCCCAAACCCGGGCTGGGGTCCCTGTGTCACCCCTCTCACAGTGTCACAGCCCCAAACCCGGGCTGGGGTCCCTGTGTCACCTCTGTGTGTGTGTCACAGCCCCAAACCCGCTGGGGTCCCTGTGTCACCCCTCTCACAGTGTCACAGCCCCAAACCCGGGCTGGGGTCCCTGTGTCACCTCTGGGTGTGTGTCACAGCCCCAAACCCGGGCTGGGGTCCCTGTGTCACCCATCTCACAGTGTCACAGCCCCAAACCCGGGCTGGGGTCCCTGTGTCACCCCTCTCACAGTGTCACAGCCCCAAACCCGGGCTGGGGTCCCTGTGTCACCCCTCTGGGTGTGTCACAGCCCCAAACCCGCTGGGGTCCCTGTGTCACCTCTGGGTGTGTCACAGCCCCAAACCCACTGGGGTCCCTGTGTCACCCCTCTGTGTGTGTGTCACAGCCCCAAACCCGCTGGGGTCCCTGTGTCACCTCTGTGTGTGTGTGTCACAGTCCCAAACCCACTGGGGTCCCTGTGTCACCCCTCTGGGTGTGTCACAGCCCCAAACCCGGGCTGGGGTCCCTGTGTCACCCCTCTGGGTGTGTGTCACAGCCCCAAACCCACTGGGGTCCCTGTGTCACCTCTCTGGGTGTGTCACAGCCCCAAACCCGGGCTGGGGTCCCTGTGTCACCCCTCTCACAGTGTCACAGCCCCAAACCCACCTGGGTCCCTGCAGGACCTGATCCCACTCCAGGCTGACTTCTGCTGGTGGCTTTAACCAGAATTCAGTCGGCTCTAGGGGCACACTCAGGGTTTTCGCAGCTTGGCTGTGTTTTATACAGGTGGGAGCATTGTTCTGTTCTGGCTCCTCATCTGAACATTTTGTATTGTGAATTTCAAAGGAAAAAAAAAAAAACAAAAAAACAAAACAAAACAAAACAAAACAAAATCCCCCCCCCCAAAAAAAACCCAAACAAAAAACAAAAAACAAAACAAAACAAAAAGCACACCTCCAAAAAAACCAACCAAAAAAAACCCCCCAAAACCCCAAACAAACAACAACAACAACAAAAACAAACCCAAACAAAAAAAACCCAAAAAAAACAAAAAAAACCCAAAAAAACAACCCCAAAACTCTCAGGGTTTTTTCCTGAGAGGGAAGAAAGGTTTGTCCCTGGAGAGGAGCTGCAGGCAGGCAGGTGTGCCCGTCCTCAGGGGTGGCATCACCTCTGTCTGTGACACCTTGTTGGCCACCTTCCACTTTCACTGCTGAAACCTGCCCTCGGGATCTGCTTTTATCAAGAAATCACTCAGCAGTACCCTGGGAATTATTGGGTTTTTTTTTCCTCTATTTTAATAATATGCCCCAGGAATTACTGGGGGTTTTTTTTCTCTAATTTAATAATATACCCTAGGAATTATTGGGGGTGTTTTTTCCTTCTGTTTTAATAATATACCCTAGGAATTACTGGGGTTTTTTCCTCTATTTTATTAATATATACTAGGAATTATTGGGGGGTTTTCCTCCATTTTATGATATACCTTAGGAATTATTGGGGTTTTTACTCTATTTTAATAATATACCCCAGGAATTATTGAGGGGTTTTTTTTCTCTATTTTAATAATATACCCCAGGAATTATGGTGGGTTTTTTTTTTCTCTATTTTAATAAAGTTTGCTCTTTTTTTCCCCCCCTAAAACACCACCAACTCTCCTGGCTGAAGACGGTTTCCTGGCAGCTTTGGAAAAGGACGCCAAAGAGCGAGCCCAGAGGAGGAGGAGGAAGGAGCAGCTGGCAAATGGTGACTGCAGGGAGCTGCTGGGGCTGGTGCAGGGAGCTGCTGGGGCTGGTGCAGGGAGCTGCTGGGGCTGGTGCAGGGAGCTGCTGGGGCTGGTGCAGGGAGCTGCTGGGGCTGGTGGCTCCCAAATGCCCCATCAGGGGCTGGGGGCTCGGCCTGGGGCTGTGTGTGTGTCCCCAGCCCCGGGACAGGGGATCCTCAGAGCTGCTCCATCCCGGGGGCTCCAGGGTCTCCTCATGGGGCTGCCGGGCTGGGGGAGGGAGGGATGGGGTGGGCAAAGGGAGTTTGGGGTGGGCAGAGGGAGTTTGGGGTGGAGGGAGGGGGTTTGGGATGGACAGAGGGAGTTTGGGGTGGACAGAGGGAGTTTGGGGTGGACAGAGGGAGTTTGGGATGGGCAGAGGGAGTTTGGGATGGGCAGAGGGGGTTTGGGGTGGGCAGAGGGAGTTTGGGATGGACAGAGGGAGTTTGGGATGGACAGAGGGAGTTTGGGATGGGCAGAGGGAGTTTGGGATGGGCAGAGGGAGTTTGGGGTGGGCAAAGGGAGTTTGGGGTGGAGGAGGGAGTTTGGGATGGACAGGGGGAGTTTGGGATGGGCAGAGGGGGTTTGGGATGGGCAGAGGGAGTTTGGGATGGACAGGGGGAGTTTGGGATGGAGGAGGGAGTTTGGGGTGGGCAAAGGGAGTTTGGGGTGGGCAGAGGGAGTTTGGGATGGACAGGGGGGGTTTGGGATGGAGAGAGGGAGTTTGGGATGGAGAGAGGGGGTTTGGGATGGAGGGAGGGGGTTTGGGATGAAGGGAGGGGGTTTGGGATGAAGAGAAGGAGGCAGTTTGGGATGGAGGAGGCAGTTTGGGATGAAGGGAGGGGGTTTGGAATGGACAGAGGGAGTTTGGGATGAAGGGAAGGAGGCAGTTTGGGATGGAGGAGGCAGTTTGGGATGGAGGAGGCAGTTTGGGATGAAGGGAGGGGGTTTGGAATGGACAGAGGGAGTTTGGGATGAAGGGAAGGAGGCAGTTTGGGATGGAGGAGGCAGTTTGGGATGGAGGGAAGGAGGCAGTTTGGGATGGAGGAGGCAGTTTGGGATGAAGGGAGGCAGTTTGGGATGAAGGGAGGCAGTTTGGGATGGAGGAGGCAGTTTGGGATGGAGGAGGCAGTTTGGGATGAAGGGAGGCAGTTTGGGATGAAGGGAGGCAGTTTGGGATGGAGGAGGCAGTTTGGGATGGAGGAGGCAGTTTGGGATGAAGGGAGGCAGTTTGGGATGGAGGAAGCAGTTTGGGATGGAGGAGGCAGTTTGGGATGGAGGGAAGCAGGCAGTTTGGGATGGAGGAGGGAGTTTGGGATGGAGGAGGCAGTTTGGGATGGAGGAGGCAGTTTGGGATGAAGGGAGGGGGTTTGGGATGAAGAGAAGGAGGCAGTTTGGGATGGAGGAGGCAGTTTGGGATGGAGGGAGGGGGTTTGGGATGAAGAGAAGGAGGCAGTTTGGGATGGAGGAGGCAGTTTGGGATGGAGGAGGCAGTTTGGGATGAAGGGAGGCAGTTTGGGATGAAGGGAGGCAGTTTGGGATGGAGGAGGCAGTTTGGGATGGAGGGAGGGGGTTTGGGATGAAGGGAAGGAGGCAGTTTGGGATGGAGGAGGCAGTTTGGGATGGAGGGAGGGGGTTTGGGATGAAGAGAAGGAGGCAGTTTGGGATGGAGGAGGCAGTTTGGGATGAAGGGAGGCAGTTTGGGATGAAGGGAGGCAGTTTGGGATGGAGGAGGCAGTTTGGGATGGAGGAGGCAGTTTGGGATGAAGGGAAGGAGGCAGTTTGGGATGGAGGAGGCAGTTTGGGATGGAGGGAGGGGGTTTGGGATGAAGGGAAGGAGGCAGTTTGGGATGGAGGAGGCAGTTTGGGATGAAGGGAGGCAGTTTGGGATGAAGGGAGGCAGTTTGGGATGGAGGAGGCAGTTTGGGATGGAGGAGGCAGTTTGGGATGAAGGGAGGCAGTTTGGGATGAAGGGAGGGGGTTTGGGATGAAGGGAAGGAGGCAGTTTGGGATGGAGGAGGCAGTTTGGGATGAAGGGAGGGGGTTTGGGATGGAGGAGGCAGTTTGGGATGGAGGAGGCAGTTTGGGATGGAGGAGGCAGTTTGGGATGAAGGGAGGGGTTGCACTGGCTCAGTTTCCCTCTGAAGAGGAAGGACTGCAGTGGAACCCGGGGATCCCGGCGGGGCTGGAGCCTGCTGGGCTCGGTTTCCCCAGCCCCGTTTGGGGGTTCAGGGAATGGCTGCTCTCAGTCTGTGCCGCTCTGCAGCCCTGAAGGAGCAGGGGAACGAGGCTTTCAGGGCAGGGCGCTTTGCCCTGGCCGTCCAGAGGTACTCGGAGGGGCTGCTGCAGCTCCGGGACAAGCAGGAGCTCTACACAAACAGGGCACAGGTCAGTGCCAGGGCAGGAGCCACTCTGGCTGCTTTTGTGTCTCTGTGCCAGGATAAAACCCCAAAACATTCTTCCCTTGGGCGTGGTGAGCCCCTGCTCCTCCAGGACACATGGGAAAAATCATTCCCATTCCCAGTTTTATTTAAATACTCTGATTTTTTATTATTAATGCTCTTTCAGGAATCCCTTCTGTAACTGTAGAGTGAGATATTTGCTTTGCATTCTCTGTTTGCCCTGTATGCTGTGTGTGTGATTTAAACACTTTATTAATGTAAAAATTTAAATTTTATTATTTAAATATTAAATATTTAAAATATAAAAATTTAAAAATTATTTTAATATTTATTATTATTATTATTATTGTTGTTGTTGTTGTTATTATTAATGCTCTTTCAGGAATCACTTCTATTACAGTGAGATATTTCCTTTGCATTCTCTGTTTGCCTTGTAGGCTCTGTGTGTGTGATTTAAATACTTTATCAATTTAAAAATTTAAATTTTATTATGTAAATATTTACATTTTAAAAAATTAAAAATTTATTTTTTATTTAAAAAAAATAAATTTTATTATTATTATTATAAATGCTCTTTTAGGAATCACTTCTCTAACCACAGAGTGAAATATTTGCTTTGCATTCTCTGTTTGCCTTGTGTGCTCTGTGTGTGTGTGTGTAATTCTATTAAATTGATTCTAAATTAGAAAATCCAGGGAGAAGGCAGACAAGAATGGAAATTACCCGAAAAATCAATCGGCCAGGCCAATCAGCAGCCTAATTTTATTCCTTTTAATTAGTCAGTGTTTGTACAACGACGAGCAGAATTTGTTTGGAGGATTCTGATCCTCCTGGACTTTTTTGGGGGTTTATTTCAGGCCTACCTGAAGCTCCATGAGTATGAGAAAGCCATCAGTGACTGTGAGTGGGCATTAAAGGTAATTCCAGGATTGTCAAGTGAAAAAAAACCTCTAAAATTAGCATTATTTATATAAATCCCCATTTTTTTACTCAAATGGAAAGGAAAATAATCACCTTGTGGAAACGCTGCTCTCCACCCTCACCTCAAGCCCGTGTTTCTTGGGGGCAATAATTCAGCATAAAAACTTTAGACACCTCTAATAAATTGTATAAATACCTTAATCTTTGCTTTGTCAAGTCTGTTGTTAATCAGAAAGCTGGAAAAGTTTCTGAACGGCCGAAGTTTTCTAAACACCTAACTAAAAATGATTTATTTTTTAACTCAGTGCAATAAGAACTGCCTCAAAGCTTATTTCCTGCTGGGGAGAGCTCACCTGGCCCTGCAGCACTTCCCTGAGGTGAGCTGGATGAACTCTGGGGCCATGGGATCAGGTTTTTTTCTCTTTTGGTGGGTGAGAGGGAGAAATTTTCCTGCCGTGCCTCAGTTTCTGTTTTCTCACTGGAACTCTGATTTTTTTTGCTCCTTGGGTTTCACTGGAAATTTTCCTTTTAATTTGCAACAGCAGGAACCAAGAATATTTGACTTTTTGGGCAGTTTTGACATCTGCCTCTCCATCAATTTTGCTTTTCACATTTCTGAAGGACCGTGGCCCCAAAAGCTTTTGGGATCTGGTTGGGATTGATTTAATTTCCCAGTTCCTAGCTGAAAGTGAGAGCCCTTTTCTCCTCCCCTCAAGGCCAGGCAGTGCTATGAGAAGATGCTGCAGATTGATCCCCAGAAGGAAAACCTGGTCAAAGGTAAGAAATCAAATATTTTCCCACTGCTTTTCCTGGCGAAGACAGGACAGAATTCCCCTGCCACTCTTGATTTCCTTGTGATTTTTCCTTGTGATTTTTTTCCCTTGTGCTCTCCCAGAGTGTGTGAGCCAGGCCAGGCTGGAGGAGAAGAGGGTGAGAGATGAGGAGAGAGCAGAGAGGGAGCTCCAGGCTGGGAATGTCACTGCTTTATCCATCCAGGAATTGCTGCAGAGGGTCAGCAGCCCTGGGCAGGACATCCTCTACTACACCGGGGCCATCAGGCTGCTGGCAGAGCTGCTGAACGACTGTGAGTGTTTGCTGCAGAACCTAAAGCATTTTATACAATCAGGCTGATGCTGTAACTGAGCTGCTGAGAGTTCTTACAGATTTGGGTCTCATTCGTTTATAAATATTTGTAGTTTTCTGTTAAAGCATTTTTTAAAATCAGGCTGATGCTGTAACTGAGCTGCTGAGAGCTCTCAGGGATTTGGGTCTCATTCGTTTATAAATATTTCTAGTTTTCTGTTAAAACATTTTATAGAATCAGGCTCTTGCTGTAGCTGAACTGCTGAGAGTCCTTACAGATTTGTGTCTCCTCTGTTTATAAATATTTCTAGTTTTCTGTTAAAGCATTTTTATAGAATCAGGCTCTTGCTGTAGCTGAACTGCTGAGAGCTCTCAGGGATTTGGGTCTCCTTTGTTTGCAAATGTTTGCAGTTTTCTGTTAAAGCCCATTGAGGTACAAAGCCAATTTTGTGTTTCAGCCTTCCTACACAGTCTTTCCCTTGAAGCCAACACCACCAGGCACGGATTAGAGCAATTTTCAGCTTTCAAACCACTCCAGATTCATTCATCCTGGAGTTTTCCCCCCATTTTCAATGATGTTTTCCCCCAGAGCTGCTGCTGCTGCAGTGACCTTTTCTTTTAGCACGGCGCAGGAAGAGCAGGAGCCTGCCACACACCTGAGCTCTTTGTGTCTGCCTCTTCCAGGCACCGGGCAAACGTTCTTCAGGACAAACAATGGCTTCAGTATCCTGAGGAACGAGGCTGTCAGAGGGTGAGAGCTCAGCAGAGGGGGATTCCGGCCCGGGCAAAGGGGGATATTGTTCTCAAGAAACAGAATCACCTCTTGAAACGCGGGTGAACCGATGGGAGGAGGATGCAAGGCCGGATTGTGGTGTGTGAATGGAGGGGCTTGTAGCTGACTGTGACACAGACAGTGCTCCCTTAGATGCAGGGAGGAGAGGTCACTGATGGCTGTTTGTGTCTGCTCTCCGGGGGCAGTTATCCTATCCCTGGTGCTGAGAGCAGAAAAATCCCCAGGATAAAGGCACATCTGAAGGCTCTGGCTGCAGCCCCCGGGGCTGTAGGGAGGTATTTGGGTGTTCAGTGCTGCAGCACTGACACTTGCTGGGGCTCATCCAGGTTTTGGGTGGTGGCTGCAAACACACCTGAGGGATGGAGCTGTGCAGGTTTTCATTCCCTGGATGTTTCCCCGCTGGTTTGATCCATCCTTTGCTGTGCTCACGAGGTGATTTCTCTCCCTCAGGGCTTTCTGTGCAGGGAGCAAAAGCCCCGCTGAGGTGGAGCTCTGCGTTTCCCTTCTCCTCCTGTGGCGAGCTGCCTGTGCTGGCAATGGTAAACGCCTGGAATTCACACTCCTCCCTGCTCATGTGGGGAAATTTGGGGTGTTTCTGGGGCTGGGAATGGGGCAGGGCACAGCCACCCCTCTGCCACAGCACTGCATCCACCCAGAGCTGGTTGTAGCCCGAGGTTTGCAGGTCACAGCAGGGGATGATAATTTTGGCAGGATGGAACTTCCGCTCTCTGAGCATTTCAAATCCACCCAAGGGGTGGGAAGGAAATCCCCTGGGATTTCTGCTGCTCTGAAGATCATACCACTCACACAAATTTCTCTGTTTTAAGCAGTTTTACCTGCGAAAAGCAGAGTTTTATAGAAGAGGAGGCTGAGTTATTTTAGAATTACCAATCTTGGGCAGGTACCTGTCTCTGTTTTTAGGGAATGCCGCCGTGGGTGAGCAGTGGGTGAAGTGACAATGCACAACATCCGTGTCTGTGTTGACTTGTGGGGTTCAGCTGATGCCAAATAAAACATTCACACTGGAAAAAAAAGATAATAAATAAGATGAGTGGCATTTCTCTGAGGTTTTCCCTCTTTTTGCAGAGGAAAATCAGCGTCTGCTCCTGGCCCAGCCCGAGGTGGGTGCCCAGCTGGCAGAGCTGCTCTCCTCTGGCAGCCCCCAGATCCAGAGGGACACCCTGGCCCTCATCTCCCTCTGCTCAGAGAACCAGAGTGGCCGCAGGCTGCTGCTCAGGCAGGACCTCAGCAGGTGAGGACAGCAGGAAAACCTGCAGGGCTGAGAGAAAACCATCTCCTGCAGGGCTGAGAGAAAATCTCCTGCAGGGCTGAGCTCAGTGCTCAGAAATGCCCCAGCTCCAGGGGAACCCACTTAGGGGACACAGTGACACTGAGTTCTGCCCCTTGGGGACACCCCTGGCCTGGGAAAAGTCCCCTAGGGGACACAGTGACACTGAGTTCTGCCCCTTGAGGACACCCCTGGCCTGGGAAAAGTCCCCTAGGGGACACGGTGACACTGAGTTCTGTCCCATGGGGACACCCCTGGCCTGGGAAAAGTTCCCTAGGGGACACGGTGACACTGAGTTCTGCCCCTTGGGGACACCCCTGGCCTGGGAAAAGCACCACTTGGGTGTGTGGGGTACAACCGGAGGAAGTTTTGGCGTCTGAAACAAATAAACACAAATTTATTCCTGTAATTTTGAGTCCCCTCCTTTAAACCTTGTTTAGCCCTGAGGCAAAACTCGCCCTGGTGCCTCTAAAGATTCTCCTGGATCCCAGCTGGGAGTCTGTCCTCACTGAAAAACTGGGGTTTAGGGTTATTTAGTGTTGCCCTGGCTCAGTGCACCATTGGTCCCATTGTCCTGCTGCTTCCTCCCAGAGTGACCCTGAGAAATGTCCATTTGCTGGTTTGGAGGGAAAATGGAGAATTTGTTCATTTTTCCTGGGGAGGAGAGGTTAAAGGAATGAGCCACATCTCAGAGGGTGCTTTAAAAAGGCAGATTTAACTGTGGCTTGAAATGCCAACAACAACAACAAAAACAGAATTTTGATCTTTAATGATTAAACCAAAGCTGACACAAAAATATTGGTTGATCTTTTTTACTATTTTAACACCAGATGGCTGCAGCTTTTGCTGGCATTTGTCAAGAGCACTGATGCAAGGGCTGATGCTGCCATGAACATCTTGTCTGACTTAGCTGGGGAGGAAAGGTAATTTAAATCCTTCATTCATTTCTATAAAGTTGTGCTTGTGTCTGAAATGAGCCAGGCACAGGCTGTTGGCTTTGCTCTGAGCTTCCTGAGGTTTCTAATGCTCTTGTCTTGCCTTTAGCTGTGGTTTTTTAGAGTAAAACTTTGGTTTTTTATCCCCCCACAGGTTCCAAGCCCAGTGTAGGGCCCTGCTTTCCACAGAGGTTTTACCCTTGTTCACCCAGTTGCTGGTAGGGAAGATCTGGTTTTGTATTTCCACTTTATTTTTGTGTGACATGTCCTGAGTCTGCCCTCTGGGTGTAAGAGATTGGCTTTTGTCAGGAAAATGTTCTATTTCTCCATTATTTTGTCCTGCACATCCCCAGTTTAATATCCAGTATAAACTCTGGCCTTGGTTGTGGGTTTCCACTGGTTATTTCACCTTCAGCTTTGAGTTTTGCTCTTCTTGCTGTGACTTCAATCCCCTGTGAACTGTGACATCCGTATTGTCTCACCTTTCACATGAAACTGAAAACAGAATAAAAGTTTTTACAATGCCTCTCAGCTCCCTGGGGTCCATGTTCCTTTCTGTGTTTGCAGGAGTGTGCCAGGCAGGTGAACCAGGCTGCCCTGGCCCGAGGGGTGGCCGTGCTGGGCAGCCTCTGTGCAGATGTTGTCCTGAGGGCACAGCTGGCCCAGAGCAGGGGGTGCTGGCAGGCCTGCCTGCAGCTGCTGGTAAGAGAGGCATTTGGGCAGGAAAATGGTCTTTTTCTCCAAGGTTTTGTCCTGCACGACCCTGGTTTAATATTCAGTATCATATTCAGTGTTCCCAGTGTGTAATAGTCAGTGTTCCAAATATAATTTGGTATTCCCAATACGTAATATTCGGTGTTTCCAGTATGAAATATTCAATATTCCCAGTATATAATATTCAATAATCCCAGTCTAAAATATTCACTATTCCCAGTGTGTAATAGTCAGTACTCCCAGTATAATTAAGTATTCCCAGTGTGTGCTATTCAGTGTTCCCAGTGTGTAATACTCATTATTCCCAGTATATAATATTCAAAAATCCCAGTATATGACACTCAGTAATCCCAGAATATAATATTCAGTATTCCCACTATATAATATTCAGTATTTCCAGTCTGTAATATTCAGTATTCCCAGTAATAATATTCAATATTCCCAATATATAATATTCACTATTCCCAGTATATAACATTCAGTATTCCCAGCCCTCTGCCCTCCCAGCCCTGAGCCCTTTCCCTCCATTTGGGGCTTTGGGGTTTTGGTGTCCCCAAAGCCACCCTCAGCAGTGTCCTTTAAAGGTGTCCCCGTGCAGGTGAGGCTGTGCTCTGAGCACAGGGACTGCGGCTTCAGGGGCTGGGAGGGGAATTTTGTGACATCTCAAACAGCCCCAGTTCCGGGTGTGCAGCTTTGGTACCAAAGACCTGGATCTGTGTCACAAAGGTGTGCTCATCTCTGCTTCCCCCAGGGCTTTTCCTGCCCCTGGGGCTGATTTTCCTGCCCTGGGGCTGATTTTCCTGCCCCTGGGGCTGATTTTCCTGGCCTGGAGCTGATTTTCCTGCCCCTGGGGCTGATTTTCCTGCCCTGGAGCTGATTTTCCTGCCCCTGGGGCTGATTTTCCTGGCCTGGAGCTGCCCAGGAGGGGTCTGTCCTGGCCCTGGGGCTGATTTTCCTGCCCCTGGAGCTGATTTTCCTGCCCCTGGAGCTGATTTTCCTGGCTCTGGGGCTGATTTTCCTGCCCCTGGAGATGATTTTCCTGCCCTGGGGCTGATTTTCCTGCCCCTGGGGCTGATTTTCCTGCCCCTGGGGCTGATTTTCCTGCCCTCCCACAGGCTGGCAGCTCCGATGGCAGCAGCCCTGGGTACCAGCAGTGTGTGTTTGCAGTGCTGGGGCTGATGATGAACATGCTGCTTGAATCCAACAGCACCATCCAGGTAAGGCAACATCTGGGGGTCTCAAAAATGTGATGGTGTTGTTATTTTTAAGGGTAGTTGGCAATTTAAGTGGGCTGAAAAGTGACAACAATGACAGGACTTTCTCCTCTGCCACCACCTTCAATATATGAACAGTTAGGAGGAAAAAAACCAGTGTAAAGTGCATAAATTCTCTTTCCATGGTGGTACAAATGTTTTGTTTGGAATCACTCTCCAGTTGTGCCGTGTTCTGAGATCCTGATTTTCCCCTGAGTTCCCCTAAGTTTTTGGTAATTTTCCCCTGAGTTTTCCCTGAGTTTTCCCTGATTTTCCCCTGAGTTTTCCCTGAGTTTTCCCTGTGTTTCCCAGGACTTTGCTGTTCCCATCAGTGGCAGGTGCCTGGCCCTGCTCAACCATCAGGATGGAAAGATTGTCACAGTAAGTCACCAACCAAAGCTGGGTTTGTCTCTCCTGAGCTCTTCAGAGCAAACTTCTGCCTTGGGCAGGAGCCTTTGAAGCCTAAAACATTCCTAAGAGCAGTAAAGAAATAACAGACCACTTTTATATTCATTTTTATATGGCTTGATGCAAGAGGTTTCCATGAAATCTGCTCAATAGAAGCTCTTACAAACCATTTCAGTATGAAACCATTCCAAAAATAAAGGAGCAAGAGCAGTTTGGGTGTTCAGCAGCTATTTCTCTTTGCAGTGGGAATTACAGCTGTGCTCCTGGGGCTGGGGTGGGATCCAGGGAGAGCAGCTCCTGCAGGCAGGGGAGATGTGGGCTCTGAGGCCCTGCCCTGAGCTGTTTCTGTCCTCTCAGTGCCAGCTGGTGTCTGCCAGGGATTTGTATTTTTATTTTTTAATGGCTGAACACCCAGGGAATTGTGCTCATCTCTCTCACTGTGCTCAGTTCCCCAGAAAAGACCAAAAAAAAAAAATAAGTCACATCCTAAAGGTGTTCCTCGTTAGACTCTGTGATTCTGAGAGTGCCTTAATTCCTGTGAATTTCCCCTTTTAGTGCTTTAATTACTTCAGTCTCACTCTGCAAGAAACAAAATAATTCAGCTGCCTGGACCAATAAATGTTTGGTTTTGCTTCTCTCTCCTTTTCCCCTCGTTTACAGAGAGCCACTGGGGTGCTGAGCCGTGCCCTGCCAGCGTCTCCCTCGGCTGTGGAGGAAGTGGTGCAAGCAGGAGTGGTGAAGAAAATGCTCAAATTCTTGAAAGTAAACCCAACTTTCCTTATTTCTGCCTGCATTGTCCCCCTGAGCAAATCCAACTCCCCTGTGTTTATCCTCCTGTCCCTGGAGGATGTGTCTGCATTGTGGCAGAGCTCCCAGGCTTCGTTTTAATTGTTTTTTTTAATTCTTATTTTAATTTTTGCTGCATATCTGTGTCCAGCAGGTGTGGATTGTGCAGCTCAAGTTAGTCTAGGAAAAAAAAAAAAAAACCTCTGTGGCACTGGGCTCTTGTCAAGGGGAGTTGGTTTGGAAAAGGATTGGGCTGCAGAGATGCAGGGAATTGTGTGTGCTCGTGGCTGGCAGGAATCCAGCGAGGTTTATGTGATCCTAAATGCCCTGTGAAGGTTTTGATGTGGGATTTGGGCTCAGGCTGGCCCCCAGGCTGTTGTGGGGCACCGTGGGGCTGAGCTGTGTTTGTTTTCCCCCTGCTTTAACCCCCCAGGCTGGGGGACACCTCACGTCCAGCTACGCCATCAAGACCCTTTCCATCTGCACCAAGAGCAGCAGGAGAGCTCAGGAGGAGCTGCTGAGGTGGGATAAAAGTGAGTGGAATCCCTGCTCTCCAGGGGTTTTGGTGGTGTCCTCCATGGGGATATTGGCCTGGCACTAAAAGCAGCTGGAGCTGGAGGCACAGGGATGGTTTAGGGTGGTTTTGGGCTGTTTCTGATCTGGTGTGCTGCTTGGGTTGCTTCAAAGCCCAGCCCCAGTCAATGCCAATGGAGCCACAGCACAGAATGCTGAGGTTTTACTGGAGTGGCTGAAGCTGTCCAGAAGCTGTTGGTGCCTGCAGCTCACCCTGCAGCCCCAGGATTTCCTCTCGTGAAAAAACCCCTCAGGGCACCACCTCCCCTCTGTGCAGCCCAGCCTCCTGTCACTGTCACCTGCAGACACTGACCAGCAGCAGCACTTCACCCTCCTCCTCTGCGCCAAAACTCTGAGTATTCCCCTGGGAGAAGTCACTAATTCTGATTTGGGCAGCTCTAATTTGGTTTGCCAGAGGAGAGCTCCCAGGTGAGAGCCGTGGCTGGATTTATCTGCCCAGTGCTCAGTGACCTCTGACTGTTCAGGGTTCTGTGGCTGAGGTGCTGCTGCTGCTTTCAGGTGTCAGAGCCAAAACTCTGCTGTCCTTAGAGGCAGCTCCCAGATGAGCTGAGCTGCTCTGGCAGCTCTGGATGTACAGAAACCTTTTTTTTTTTTTTTTTTTTTTTTTTAATGTTCCTTTTCCCAGCTGTTCTTTCCACAGCAGCATTTCTAGTTTGGGGTATTTAAGGTGGCACATTGAGCTCTTTGTGAGGGAGACATCTGGGCAGGAGGAGCTGTGACAGCCTCCTGGGTGCTGGAATTGCCATGAAATCCCAGAATCCCAGAATCAACCCCAGAATCAACCCCAGAATCAACCCCAGAATCAATCCCAGAATCAACCCCAGAATCAATCCCAGAATCAATCCCAGAATCAACCCCAGAATCAATCCCAGAATCAATCCCAGAATCAACCCCAGAATCAATCCCAGAATCAATCCCAGAATCAACCCCAGAATCAATCCCAGAATCAATCCCAGAATCAACCCCAGAATCAATCCCAGAATCAATCCCAGAATCAATCCCAGAATCAATCCCAGAATCAACCCCAGAATCAATCCCAGAATCCCAGAATCAATCACAGAATCAGTCCCAGAATCAATCACAGAATTAATCACAGAATCAATCACAGAATCAATCCCAGAATCCCAGAATCAATCCCAGAATCCCCAGGTTGGAGGAGACCTACAAGACCATCGAGTCCAGCCCAGCCCTGACACCTCAACTAAACCCTGGCCCCACATCCAGTCTGTCCTTAAACACATCCAGGGCTGGTGACTCCACCACCTGTGGACCATTCCAGTACTTTATCACTCTTTCCATGAAAAACTTCTCCCTGACATCCAACCCAATCCTTTTGCTCCGCCAGGTTTTTTAGGGAAGCAGCAGCTGCAGGCAGCAGGAGCAGCTCTGGGTGTGTCTAACCGAGATTCTCTGAGGTGTTTTGTGCCTGAGGTGGTTTGGTTTTCTGAAATGCTTTTCCCAGGGGATTTTCTGTAAACAGGAGAAATGTTTTTGTAACTGTATCTTTCCTTTTCCTATTCATTCCTTTTTCCTGCTTTGCCATTAATTCCTGTTTTCCTATTTTCCTATTCATTCCTGTTTTCCTATTCATTCCTTTCCCCAGGAGGGACTTCTCGATGTCCCTCTGCTCTGACCAATGGCAGTGAAGAGGTTTGTCTCTGTGTCACCAATCACATTGGGCTGTGTGAAATGGTATAAAAGGGAGACACATCCCGAAAATCAAGGAGTCATTTTCAGCCCTCTGAAGTCGGAGTCTGCGTCACTGAGGTGTCAGACAGCCCCAACCAACAGCCCCAATTCCCCTCCTGCCAGGGTTCCAGGTGCTGCTGAAGCTGCTGGAGGCTGAGGACGAGCTGACCGTGGGGAATGCAGCTTTCTGCCTGAGCCAGTGTCTGCAGCTGCCCGGGGCAGCCTCATCCCTGCTGGGCTCCAGCGTGGTGCTGCTGCTGCTCCGGAGGGCGGCCGGGGACAGCCCCAGAGCCTCGGTGCAGCACAACTCTGCCATCGCCCTGGGCAGGCTGTGCCTGGCCGAGCCGAGGTACGGCCCCCAGCACCTGCTTGGTTCGTCCTTTCTTGTTATTCGGGGATGATCCCTGAAAAACCGGCCAGTGTGAGTTGAGTAAGGACCAAAATCTCCCTTTTTATTTCTCTGTTTTTGTTATTTGGTGATGAACCCTGAAAAACCGACCAGTATGAGTTAAGTGAGGACCACAAACTTCCTTTTTTATTTCTATTTTTTGTTATTTGGTGATGATTCCTGAAAAACCAACCAGTGTGAGTCAAGTAAGGCCCACAAACTTCCTTATTTATTTCTCTTTTTTGTTATTTGGGGATGATCCCTGACAAACCAACTAGTGTGAGTCAAGTGAGGATCCCAAACTTCCTTTTTTATTTCTCTTTTTTGTTGTTCGGTCATAATCCCTGAAAAACTGACCAGTGTGAGTCAAGTGAGGACCCAAATCTCCTTTTTTTTTTCTCCTTTTTTGTTATTTGGGGATGATCCCTGAAAAACTGACCAGTGTGAGTCAAGTGAGGACCAAAATCTCCTTTTTTATTTCTCCTTTTTTGTTATTTGGGGATGATCCCTGAAAAACCGACCAGTGTAAATCCAATCTAGAATTATTAGATTAATTTAGAGAATTACTCCATGAATTCGAATTCCTTCCTCCAACCTGAATTCCCTCTGGTGATCCTGTCCCCAAACCCTGCTGCAGGGCTCTGAGGTGTCACTTCTGTCCCCACACCTTCCCAGGAGTAAATTTACAGAACAGAAATGATGCTGGGAGTTTGTAGATCCCAAAGGAGCAGCAGAGAAATCATCAGCCCTGAGATTTGCCTGAAACAGCAGAGACAGGAGGGAAACTCCTTCTGTTCTTAGTTCTGTTAATCTGAAATGCCACCTCTTTTATTGTATTCAATAGATCACATATAAAATGATATCTTTAATTATTTTATAATAAATAATTAATGCATTTCTCAATATAAAATATAGAATATTTCTATATAAATGTGTAATGGTTAATATTTATACAATATAAAATAATTGTAGTGTTTATATGTTAAATATATTTAATGTATAGTTTATTTAATTATTCTTCAATATTATAATGAATATAAGGTGAGAATATTATTTATAAGAATATTATTCATAAGAATATTATTTATAAGAATACTATTTATAAGATAAATAATATCATTTATAAGAATATTATTTATTTGCCTTTCTGAGGGCAATAACAACCTGGAAACTCCGTGTTTAGACCATCTGTATTAACTCTTTGCTATTCTTCTCACCCAGAAACTCTGTTTTATGGGGAATTCTTTGAATACAGCATTAAACCCCTCTGAAAGTTTGATTTGATTTTCAATCCCCCGTTGTCTCTGCAGGCACATTCAGCAGCTGAGGAGGCTCAATGGCTTGGCCATCCTCAACTCCTGCATGAAACATCTGCCCAGCAGCTGAGCTCCTCAGGAGCCTCCTGCCAATGCCCTTCATCTCTCTGGCTGTTCACTTTTCTTGGCTTTAATAAAGTTAATTCGAAGCTGTTCAGTTTTCTTGGCTTTAATAAAATTAATTCGAAGCTGTTCAGGTTTTTTGTTTGTTTTTTTGGTTGGTTTTTTTTTTTTTTTTTTTTGAGTGGTTTTGGTGCCCGGCAGAAGCCAGTGAAATAATATTTCAGGAGGAAGGAGTTGATTTATTATCTCTGCTAAAATGCCACCTTGCATCAGGCTGCCTTTGCTTTAATAACTGACTTAAATTTAATAAATGGCCATAAATACAGCATAGCTTTTTTTTTTTTTTTTTTTTTTTTTTTTCTCTCCTTGGTTTGAATGCAGGAAACAGACGAATTTATTACATTTCTGTGAAGAATAAGCACAGGCCTGTGCAGTTGGACTATAAAATGGAGCTCTGCAGGTGCCCCCTTTGACACCTGGGGGGAACTTTTGTCTCCTCAGAGCAGAGGCTGACAAATTATCCAGCAGCTCTTTTTCCAGGCAGCAAAAGCAGAGGAAGGGGATTCTCTTGGGGTGGGCAAGGTGCAGTGGAGGCTCTCAGTGGGATCATCTGGGCGGGGTTTGGGGTCACACCTGCCCAGACAGGTGACAATTCCCGCCTGGAGGGGTCAGGTGCTGTGACAGCGCCAGGAATTTTCCTTCCCCCTGCCCTTGGCTGTGCCAGGGGGGTGAGGGCTGGGCTCTGCCAGCCCCTCGGGGTGGGATATGAGCAGAGGCAGGAGCACTGGGAGAGGAGTTCAAACCTCATTTATTGTTGTTCTTCAGTCCCATGGCAGATGAGAACATCTTCACTGCAGACACCAGGAGTTTGGGGCCAGTGGCCACAGGACCACGAGTCACAAAGTGTTTTAAAGGTTTATTCACCAATAATCTCCTAATACACTACAATCCACTGCCCCACAGAGTGTTTTAATTCCACACCAGCGGCTAACTGGTGTGTGAAATATTTCATAATCATTTAACTGTGTCACACGCCCTGCCCCAATGTTTTTTTATCCAATCCTATAGTGACATACAATCCTACAGAACTGCACCTGAAAACTTCCCATTACCTCTATACCTACTGCTGTGTCTGAACTCTAACACCTTAAAAGAGACCTTAAAAGATGTGCTTCAACCTAAGCTCCAAACCCACATTTTGGCTCATGGGCTCGACATTTGGGGGCCTTTCCCGAGGTCGCAGGTGGAAGGAGCCCTGAAATCTCTGCTGTGTTTGGGCTCGTCTCCCTGCACGAGGCTTGGAGAATTTTCTGTGCCTGAGTTTCCCAGCCTTTCCCCGCTGGATTCCTGCAGCCTGGAGAATTGTTTTGTTGTTGTTGTTCCCTCCCTTGGCCGTCCCTTCTGTCATTGGGCCCTTATCTGCCTCTGCTCAGGTGTCCTCTGTGTGCCCAGGGTGTCCTCTGTGTGCTCAGGTGTCCTCTGTGTGCCCAGGGTGTCCTCTGTGTGCTCAGGTGTCCTCTGTGTGCCCAGGGTGTCCTCTGTGTGCCCAGGATGTGCCCTGCTGTCCCCTCAGAGGTGCTGTCTGCACCTTTGGCTCGGTGTTTATGTGCCTGGCACTGAGAGGTTCCTGCTGGCTGCTGCTTGCTGCCTGCATGGGAACATTTACAGCTTTTGGAGGGGGTTTGGTGGCTAAAAAAATCAAAAAATGTGTGGCTGTGATGGTGCCTGAGGAGCCCCTGGGCTTTTGGGAAGGTTTGAGTTCTGTGAGTGTTTCACTGTGGTTCCCATTCGTCCCCCGGGATGGGGGCTGAGCCCTGAGGAGGTTTTTATTGGAAAAAAAAAAAAAAAAAAAAAAAAAAAAAAAAAAAAAAAAAAAAAAAAAAAAAAAATTGGAATTATTGAATAGTTCCCTTAAAAAGCATCACCCAGTGCAGATCTCCAGGGCTGAGCAGAACCCAAAGTGAGCTCAGGGCATTGCACAAAATCCCCCCTCCAGGGGGCTGACCACCTCCTGGACTAAAGACTGCCTCCTAATTCCCAGTGTGACCCCAGCAGTCCCCTCACGTCCTCCTGGGGAGGCTGCAGAGGGCCAGGAGGTGTCCCCAAAAACACCCCCAGAGCCCTGAGCCTGCCAGGAGGCGCTCCCAGCCCTGCCCCGGCTCTGTTCCCCTCCTCTGGGGTCATCCAAGCCCCTCTAAGTGCTCCCCCAACCCTCCAGGGAGTGTTTAACTCTTCCCCCAAGGCTGCACAAGCCTCACTGCCACATTTCCCACCTTTTGGGCTCAAAATCCTCCTGACCACCCTCCGTCCTTTTGTTAAAAACCGATGGGTTCCAATTGGCGCAGGGTTTTTGGGGATTTTTTTGATTTTTTTTTTTCCCTGGGGCAGGTTATTGGCTGGTGCGTGCCCGAAGCTCTTATAAAGTAACCCAATCTCTGCCCTTCGGAGCCAGCAGCAAATGCCCATCGCTGGGAGGCAGCAGCGGCTCCTCTGGGAGCTGCTCCCAGGCGGGATATTCCCTTCTTGGATGGTTCAGCAGCTGCTCCACGAGATGCTGGAAAAATTCCCCATCCTGGTCCTGCTGGCAGCCGGGCTGTTGGGTTTGTCAGGTGAGTGATGGGCTTTGCTCTGGGCTGGAAAATCGTGGCTTTTTTTGCCTCTTTTGCCCTGTTCTCGGGCAGCTCTGGGCTGAGGGAGCAGCTTCTCCCTGTTTGTGCGGGGTTTGGGGGGAATTATTTCATTTGTCCCCTCAGCAGGACATTGCCGTGCTGCTCAGTGCCCAAAGAGGGGGGAATAAATTAAAAATCCCGTTTCCTCAGGGCTCCCAGGCAGCGCTGAGGGTCAGCACTTTGGGAAGGGCTGTCCTGTCATTTCTATTAAATACATCAATATCGCTGCAGCGTGGGCTCATGCCGGGTTTGTGCTGCCCCAGCCCAGCTCCCGGGGCTGCTCTCACTCTCCTCTGGGCTCCAGCCTCGCCTTTCCCCCTGGCTGGAGCCCGGAGCATCCCTGGGAGGGCACAGATCCCACTGGGCTGCTCCTCAAAGGATCAGCTTGGGAAGCGGCAATGAATTTTCCAGCTAATCATTGCTTTTTTCTTCTTTTTGTGAAGCTGCTAAACCTCTGCTTGGCCTCTGTCAAAACCCGCAGTTTAAATGCATAACGCTTCAGCTTATAGATCCTTGTCTTTCCTAAGGAAAAACGCTTAAAGGTTTTTTTGGGAGGGGGAGGAAAACACGTTTCAATCCGTGGTTTGGGAAGTGTTGTTTGGAACACCAACCTTCTGATGTGAAGATAGGAAAAAAGTAAAACGCGTGGAGAAAAGAATAAGCTTTCCAAGCGAGGGGCAGCCTCTCTCAGTGGCAGAGTGGCTGCTTTGGGGTTGAGAAGGTGCTGAGTTCCCTCTGCCCTGTGCCCAAACAAACCTGCCAGGGAACTCTGCAGGGAGCAGGGAGCAGGGAGCAGGGAGCAGGGAGCAGGGAGCAGGGAGCTCCTGCTGGCACTGGGCGGCTGGAGCAGGGCTAAAGGACAGGGCTGGGAGCTCCTTTGGGTTTATTTTAACCCTCTGGAGGAGCTCCCAGCCTGTCCTTGGCCTGTCCCTGGGAAAGGGATGGAGATCCAGGGCTCCTCCCTGGCTGCTCCCAGCCTCGGGGCCTGCACGTGGGGCTGGAGGGCGGCAGCAGGGGTGGGATGGGAATGGGGATGGGGATGGGAATGGGGATGGGAATGAGGATGGGAATGGGAATGGGAATGGGAATGGGAATGGGAATGGGAATGGGGATGAGGATGGGAATGGGAATGGGAATAGGAATGGGGATAGGAATGGGAATGGGATGGGGATGGGGATGGGGATGGGATGGGGATGGGGATGGGGATGGGGATGGGGATGGGGATGGGGATGGGGATGGAATGGAATGGGAATGGGAATGGGAATGGGAATGGGAATGGGAGTGGGGAGTGTTGGAATGGTGATGGGAATGGGGATGAGGAGAGTGGGGATGGGAGAGGGAATGGGGATGGAGATGGGACTGGGAATGGGATTGGGACTGAGAATGAGAATGGGACAGGGTCTGGGACTGGGAATGGGATGGGAATGGTGAGAGTGGGACTGGGAATGAGAGTGGGAATGGGATGGGGCTGGGATGGGACTGGCCGTGCCAGGGCTCCCGTGTGGCCCTGGTGCCCCGGTGCCCGCCCAGCCCCGCTGTGCTGAGGGGCTGCTGGAGCAGTTCAGGGCTGGTTCCAGCTGAGCCCGAGGCTGCTCTCGTTCCCCAGGTGCCTCCAGGAGTGCTGCTGGCAGGGGCCCTGAGCTGAGCCCTGCCCGGAGCAGCGCCGTGCCCCAGGGCCCCTGGGCTGAAGTGACCCTTCCCTCCCAGAGCCCAGGAGCGGATCCCACCGCTGGAACAACCTCTGAGGCCGTGTCCCAGGCACGGAGAGCTGCTCTGCTGCCCGGGGCCGTGCCCGGGAGCCTGGCGGGGGCTGAGCTGCTGCACCCCGCAGCCTGGAGAGCCCAGCAGGGACACACAGCTCCTGGAAAGCTCTGGAGCGGCTCCACACAGGGATCACGGGCCCCCACAGCCCTGGAACTGCGAAGAGAAGCAGAAAGTGCTCCCGGTTCCAGCTCTGGGCTGCCCCAGCCCTTTCCCAGTGCAGGGACACAGCAGGACCCTGCCCAGCTCTCAGCTCTCTCTTCCCCCTCTGGCAGCCAGCACAGGGAGGTGCCGAGCCCCAAAACTCCTCTCGTGCCCCCAGGGCTGGGGTTCCATGTGCCAAGCAGAGCTCTGGCAGCACCTTCCTCTCCCCCCGGAGCCGAGGGGTCAGTGGGCAGGGCAGGGCAGGGCTGGCCGCCCACAGCAACGCTTCCCACGGGAAAAGGGGCCACGAACACTCCTGGCCCCAGAGCTGCCCACCCCAGGAGGACTCCGAGCTCGGATACTGGAGTTACAAGCCCTGTGATGCCACCACAGCCGGCTCCAGGGGACCTTGGCTCAGCCCCTTCCAGCACAGCCCAGCCCGGCCCCGGTCAGTTGTCCCCTCTGGTGTCCCTGCAGCAGGACAGCACAGGCACCAAAGGCACCAATTCAACCTCAGCTGTGACAAACGGCCCTGGACACGCAGCCCAGCTGCCTGCTCCTCACAGCCTCCCACCAGGCGGTGAAAGGTCTTCTTCACTCGTGAGGGAAGCTCCAGCTCCTGAGGAATTCCTTCCCTCTCCATTCCAAGCTGGCACAAGGGAGGGACAAGAGCCCCTCTCTCTGCACAGGGCCCTCAGCTGCACCAAACACAATCCCCCAGAGGCCAACAGGAGCTCCCAGGGAATGGCACTTGGAGGAGATGCTGCTCCTTGGGCAGTGACAGGGACACCTGGGGAATCTCCCTCCCCTGGGAGCCCACAGTCCTCCCTGAGCTCATCCTCAGCAACCCACTCGAGGATTTCCACACCAAAACCTTCCCCAGCTACTGAAGGGCTCAAGGAAGCAACACCTGTCCTCTCTCCAGGAATGCCCACCTTTGGGAGCGGTGACCTCCAGCCCTGGGACTCTGTCCCAGTCGGGCTTCAGCCTCCTGCTGCCCCTGCTGGGGTGCAGCCCCTGAGCCTCCACACCCCGACCCCCTCACCCACATCCCCTGGCGCTGGGTCCTGGCCTCTGCCAGGAGCTTCTGCCCCTCCTGTGCCTCGGGGAGCCTTGCCTGGGATGCTGCAGGTGAGCACAGGGAGAAAAAGCAAAGCTGGTTCTCCTCCACTGTCCCCACCACCCAGCCCCAAAATTCATTCTTCTCCACTGTCCCCACCACCCAGCCCCAGCCCCAAAATTCATTCTTCTCCACTGACCCCAGCAGCCAGCCCTGGCCCCAAAACTGCTGCTCCTCCACTGTCCCCAGCACCCAGCCCCAGCCCCAAAATTCATTCTTCTCCACTGACCCCAGGAGCCAGTCCAGCCCCCAGCCCTGGTTCTCCAGCCCTGTCCCCAGCAGGCAGCCCTGTCCCCAGCCCCTCGGGATCACACAGGCAGCAGGCTGTTCCCCTTCCCAGCCGTGTCCCTCCCAGCCCCGCCAGGCTGGGGGCTGCTGCCCCTGTCCTGCTGCCATCCCAGGGGAGCCATCCCAGCCCCACCGCAGCCCCAGGGCTGCCCGGGGAGGTGCCCGGGGAGGTGCCAGCAGCCCTGGCACAGGCCCTGAGCCAGCACTTCAGGGTGTCCCTGGATGCAGCTGCCCAGAACCTCAGCAGGGGCAGAGGTGACCCCCCGAGCCTGCTGCCCTCGTCCCCACAGCTGTCCTTTGTGCTGAGGAGCAGGGATGGCACCATCTGCCTGCAGCCCGTGCAGGACTCCCCTCTCCCCGCAGAGTTCCCCAACTCCAGCCTTGGGGGGCTCCTTTCCATCCAGCAAATCCTGGCAGCGCACGATTCCTCAGGGCTGGACCTCGCCAACCTCCCCCTGAGCCCTTCCAGCCTGGTGCTGGTCAGGCCTGTGTTTGTCCTGCTGCCCAGTGACAGGGGACACCCAGAGGTGCTGTCCCCTCCTCAGGGTGACCTCAGGATGGCCACAGCTGGGAGCAGCCAGGACCTCCCAGTGAAAACCAGTCCCTCTTACCCCGCTGGGAAGTCTGTGGGGGCTGGAACTGCTGTGCCCTCTGTGTCCGAGCAGCAAGCAGAGAGAGCAAAAGCCAATTCTGAGCCAGTGGCAGCTCCTGCTGTCCCCACAGCCCTCAGGGGCTTGTCCCCAGCTGTCACCTCAGCCCCAGGTCATGTGCTGGACTCCAGCATGAGCCCCACAGTGCAGCCCATGCCCAGGCTGCCTGAGGAGATGCAGATTCCTGCTCCCCATCCCCAGCCGGCCACGGGCACTGCTTTGCCTTCCCTGCCAGCAGAGCCTGTCACCTCCCATGTGCCCCCAGAGCCTGGCACCTCCCGTGTGCCCCCGGAGCCTGTCACCTCCCATGTGCCCCCAGAGCCTGGCACCTCCCCTGTGCCCCCGGAGCCTGTCACCTCCCATGTGCCCCCAGAGCCTGTCACCTCCCGTGTGCCCCCAGAGCCTGTCACCTCCCCTGTGCCCCCAGAGCCTGGCACCTCCCGTGTGCCCCCACAGCCTGTCACCTCCCCTGTGTCCCCAGAGCCTGTCACCTCCCCTGTGCCCCCAGAGCCTGTCACCTCCCGTGTGCCCCCAGAGCCTGTCACCTCCCCTGTGCCCCCGGAGCCTGTCACCTCCCGTGTGCCCCCAGAGCCTGTCACCTCCCGTGTGTCCCCAGAGCCTGTCACCTCCCGTGTGCCCCCGGAGCTGGTGTCCACTCGGAGCCCCCAGTCCTCCCCCACAGTGTATGTCACCACTGAAAGGTCGCAGTCCTCCCCTGGGGCTCCTCTCCTGCCTTCAGAGGAGCTCCGTGGCTCCCCAGAGCCCGGGAGCAGCTCGGGGGCTGTGGGGCAGGTGGGCTCAGTGCCCAGCCCAGCCCCTGCCCCCTGCACGGGCTGTGTGCCCCCCAAACCCCTGCAGCCCACCCCTCATGGGCTCCCAGGCCCCGAGCCGCTGCCATCTCCAGGTGTCCCCAGCACCTCCTCGGTGCTTCCAGCTGGGAATGAGCACAGCGAGTCCACCGTGGGCAGCACAGCCCGGCCTGGAGTCCCCGCCACAGCGGCCCAAAGCCCCATCCCTGCTGGAAAACCTCATCTCACTCAACGTTTGGAGCTGCAACTCACCCCCACTGTGCCTCAGCCCTTTGTAACCACACGGAGACCAACAGCAGCACCGGAGCAGACCCCGTTTTCCACAGAGGTCCAAAGGAAAATGACGATTTCTGGGAAGGTTCTGGCTGCGGTGCCCAGTGCAGGGATGTCTGCCAGCTCTCCTGCCCCAGCTCCTGCTGGACTCCCCTCCCAGGCCAGCCCCGGGCAGGGCACGAGGCCAGCTGAGAGCAGCAGCAGTGCAGGAAAAGCAGGAGCTGGTCAATCCTGCGCAGCAGCGTGTCTGCATGGCCCCTGCTCACCCCAGGGAGTGTCCCTGCCCTGGGGGGACATCCCACAGCCACACGGGGCCCAGCCCAGGCTGCAGCAGCCGGGACTGCTGTCCCTGCAGAGGGTGGCACTGTCACTGCTCTGCTCAAAGAGCTGCTCCAGCTGCCTGACCCACCCGTGCAGCCTGACCCACCTGTGCAGCCTGACCCACCCGTGCAGCCTGACCCACCTGTGCAGCCTGACCCCACCTCTGCAGCCTGACCCACCTCTGCAGCCTGACCCACCCGTGCAGCCTGACACACCCGTGCAGCCTGACCCACCTCTGCAGCCTGACACACCTGTGCAGCCTGACCCACCTGTGCAGCCTGACCCACCCATGCAGCCTGACACACCTCTGCAGCCTGACCCACCTCTGCAGCCTGACCCAGCCGTGCAGCCTGACCCACCCGTGCAGCCTGACACACCTCTGCAGCCTGACCCACCCGTGCAGCCTGACCCAGCCATGCAGCCTGACCCACCTCTGCAGCCTGACCCACATCTGCAGCCTGACCCACCTGTGCAGCCTGACCCACATCTGCAGCCTGACCCACCTCTGCAGCCTGACACACCTGTGCAGCCTGACCCAGCCGTGCAGCCTGACCCACATCTGCAGCCTGACCCACCTCTGCAGCCTGACCCACATCTGCAGCCTGACCCACCCATGCAGCCTGACCCACCTCTGCAGCCTGACACACCTGTGCAGCCTGACACACCTGTGCAGCCTGACCCACCTCTGCAGCCTGACACACCTCTGCAGCCTGACACACCCGTGCAGCCTGACCCAGCCCTGCAGCCTGACCCAGCCGTGCAGCCTGACACACCTGTGCAGCCTGACCCAGCCCTGCAGCCTGACCCACCTCTGCAGCCTGACACACCTCTGCAGCCTGACACACCCGTGCAGCCTGACCCAGCCCTGCAGCCTGACCCAGCCGTGCAGCCTGACACACCTCTGCAGCCTGACCCAGCCCTGCAGCCTGACCCAGCTGTGCAGCCTGACACACCTCTGCAGCCTGACCCACCTGTGCAGCCTGACCCAGCCCTGCAGCCTGACCCAGCCCTGCAGCCTGACCCACCTGTGCAGCCTGACCCACACACGGTGGTGCTGCTCAACTCCTCAGGGCTGCTGGGGAACAGCGAGGGGGCAGCAGGAGCAGCTGCAGCCCCCACCAGGCAGCTGCACACTCAGGCAGCCGTGTCTGCTGCACAGCCAGCATCACCCAGATTCCTGCTGGAGGAGGTGTCCCACCCTCTGGAGAATGTATCCCACCCTCTGGAGAACATATCCCAACCTCTGGTGAAGGTGTCCCACCCTTTGGAGAAGGTGTCCCACCCTCTGGAGAATGTATCTCACCTTCTGGAGCAGATGTCCCACCCTCTGGAGGTGTCCCACTCTCTGGAGAACATATCCCACCCTCTGGATGAAGTGTTCTACCCTCTGGAGGTATCCCACCCTTTGGAGAAGATGTCCCACCCTCTGGAGAATATATCCCACCCTTTGGAGGACATATCCCACCCTCTGGGGAAGGTGTCCCAGCCTTTGGAGGAGGTATCCCACCCTCTAGAGAATGTATCCCACATTCTGGAGGAGATGTTCCACCCTCTGGACATGTCTCACCCTCTGGAAAACATGTCCCACCCTCTGGAGGAGGCGTCCCACCCTCTGGAGGAGGATGCCATGGCACTGGGCACGGGTCACTCCAGCCCTGGCCCTGCTGCCCGTCCCCCCACCCCCTCAGCAGCTCCTGTCCCTGCTAATTGGCTCGTTAATCAGGGCACTAATGAGCCCGCTGCTGCTGGCCCCGAGCTGCTGGCCCTGAGCCCGGTGTCCCCGGAGCACCGCGGGCCATCCCCGGGGAGCAGGGGACATCCCTGGCCGGGCACTGCCCCAGGGCAGGGGCCGCTGCTGAGCACGGGGGAGGCGGAGGAGGAGGAGGACAGGACCCAGGAGGTGACAGACGGAGCAGCTGAAGGCTTGGGGACAGCGGTGACACTGGAGCCCGGAGCCCTGCGGAGCGGCTGGCACCAGAGGAGAGGGCTGTCCTCGGATGTCACCGTGCTGGACGGGCAAGTACCCGCTGCTCCCGGTTTTGGGTGTGCTGCTGCAGCCTGCCAGGGTTGCATTTTATTATTTTTTTTTTTCCATTTTTTCCCTTTTTCCCCTTTTCCCGCAGCCTCGCCGTGGTGAGCGACTCGTGCGGCTCCGGGAACCACTCGGTGCGGCTGAGCCTGAGCCCTGCCGGGGACACGGGGACATCTGGAGCCGAGCGCTCCCAGGACACCTTCGTGGCTCTGCTGGCCCTGCAGAGCAACAGCAGCCGGGCGCTGCTGCACGTCCACTCGTGCTGCGTGTCCCCCTCTGCCAGCCCCGGCGCCGCGGGGGCTCAGTGCTGCCTCTTCAGCAGGTGGGAACGGGCAAAATCTCCCTTCCTTTGGGATGTATGGAAATAAACCGTCCTGCTCCTCCCTGGGCGCTGTCCCGGGGCTGCAGCATCCCGTCCCTGCTGGGGGGGCACATCCCAGTGCCAGCCGGGCTTCCCCACACCCCCGGTCCAGCGTCTGGAGGTGTCCCTCCTCTGGGGGTGTCCCACCCTCTGGAGGTGTCCCACCCTTTGGAGATGTCCCACCCTCTGGAGATGTCCCCTCTCTGGAGATGTCCCTTCTCTGGAGGTGTCCCTTCACTGGAGGTGTCCCTACCCTCTGGAGATGTCCCTCCTCTAAGGATGTCCCCTGTCTGGAGATGTCCCGTCTCTGCTGGAGGCCAGGGCAGCATGAAGATCCATTCCCTGGGGTGTGTAAACCCTACGGGCTGTGTGTGTGTGCTTCGGGCTCTGTGTGTGTGTGTGTGTGTGCTCCGGGCTGTGTGTGTGTGTGTGTGTGTGTGTGCTCCGGGCTGTGTGTGTGTGTGTGTGTGTGTGCTCTGTGTGTGCTCCGGGCAGTGTGTGTGTGTGTGTGTGTGTGTGTGTGTGTGTGTGCTCTGGGCGGTGTGTGTGCTCCGGGCAGTGTGTGTGTGTGCTCCGGGCTGTGTGTGTGCTCCGGGCAGTGTGTGTGTGTGTGTGTGTGTGTGTGCTCCGGGCTGTGTGTGTGTGTGTGTGTGCGTGCTCCGGGCTGTGTGTGTGTGTGTGTGTGCGTGCTCCGGGCTGTGTGTGTGTGTGTGTGTGTGCTCCGGGCTGTGTGTGTGCTCTGGGCTGTGTGTGTGTGTGTGTGTGTGTGTGTGCTCCGGGCTGTGTGTGTGTGTGTGCTCCGGGCAGTGTGTGTGTGCTCCGGGCAGTGTGTGTGTGTGTGTGTGCTCCGGGCTGTGTGTGTGTGTGTGCTCCGGGCTGTGTGTGTGTGTGTGCTCCGGGCTGTGTGTGTGTGCTCCGGGCAGTGTGTGTGTGCTCTGTGTGTGTTGCTCTCTGTGTGTGTGTGTGTGTGTGTGTGTGTGTGTGTGTGTGCTCCGGGCTGTGTGTGTGTGTGTGTGTGCTCCGGGCTGTGTGTGTGTGTGCTCCGGGCTGTGTGTGTGCTCCGGGCTGTGTGTGTGCTCCGGGCTGTGTGTGTGCTCCGGGCAGTGTGTGTGTGTGCTCCGGGCAGTGTGTGTGTGTGCTCCGGGCTGTGTGTGTGTGCTCTGGGCTCTGTGTGTGTGTGCTCCGGGCAGCTCAGGGGCTGATTACCCCACTGCAGCAGAACCCACCTCCCAAATCAGCTCTGGCGCTCTCCTGGGCAGGCGGGTCGGGCCGGAGCGCTGCGGCTCGGTGGGTTTCGCTGCCGGGGGTGAGAGGCAGCGCTGTGCTGAGGAGTGTGTGCGGAGCTCTGCCCAGGGAGGGGTTGGAGCTGGGGCTCTTTGTCCCTGCCAGGCTGCCCCGGGAGTGCACACACATCCAGCTGCTGAAGGGCGGCAGCTCCGGAGCCTCCAGCTTCTCCATCCAGCTGTTCCAGATGCTGAACCACTCCGTGGCCTACCTGCACTGCCAGCTGAGGGTGTGCCTGCCCCAGCCGGGCTGTGAGCAGGTACTGGGGGGGTCCCTGGCCCCAGAGCAGGGATTTGGGATTTGGTGCCCCCAGAGTCTCCACACCAGGACCTGGTTCACACCAAGGTCACCCCTGGCCACCCAGTCCCCTGTTAAAGCCCAGGGGAGGAGTTCATGGTGGTGATAGTTGGTAATTCCAAAGAAAGGGAAATCAGGGAATCAAGATTTTCGTACATTTAATTGCCAGGGGGTTGATAATTCACTTTTTGGAATGACAGCAGAGGGGGAACAGACTGAGGAGCCTTTTCCCCCTTTTGCCCCTGTTCAGGACACTTCCAGGTGTTTCCCATGTCTTTCCAGGGCTGCTTGGAAAGCGTGGAGCCCCTTCCCCAGCCCAGTGACAGGAGCAGCCAGGGACACCTGCACACCCTGGTGTCCCTGGGGCCCGTCTGGAGGGTGAACAACAGGTCTCTGTACAAACCAGTCGAAGGTGAGGCTCTGCTGCTTTTATTTCCTCTGCAGAAGTTTCTGCTCAGCTTTTCCTGCTGCAGGAAAACCAGCACATTGTTAATAACTGTTCTGATGAGGTTATATCCCAACAACGGCTCGCCTTGGCTTTGGCCTCCCTGAATCCCAGACGTGGGGGTTCATCAGTGTCCAGCCAGGACACAGCCAGAGGGAGCCTGTGAAGGAACTGGGGCTTTAGGAGGAGGAAAGGGGAGAAAAATGAGGCAGAAATTTCTCTGTCCGTAAAGAATTGCAGCGTTTTGGTGCAGAGTGAGGTTGGCCACAGGTCAGCACTGTTCAGAGGCGAAACACAGAAGCTGGTTAATGTTAATTAAATGGTTGTAGCTATTAGAAAAGAGTGACACTGAGCTGGTAAAATATGAGAGACTTCTCCAAACCGGCTGGCACCATCCCTAACTCCTCGTGTGTTGGTTTGTTTGTGCAAAGAGCGTTTCTCACTGCTGGATTCCCTGTCTCTGTGTGTGCAGGGGCTGGTCCTGCCGTGCTGCTGCCCGTGCTGCTGGGGTCCCTCACTGGCTGTGCCGTCCTGGGCTCTGCTTTCATGGGGCTGTGGCTGCACCACCGGCACAGAGCCAAGGCCGGCCAACACCCGCTGCCTGCAGAATTCCGTGGGCTGTGATCCCCCCCAGCCACCAGAGAAGCAGCCGAGTTTGCTTTGCTTCTGTAGAGCTTCTGCTGAGGCAGGAGCAGGAGATGCCACCTCTGCTCCCAGCCTGCCTCTCCTTCCTTCCCTCCTTTGCTTCTGCACCAGCGACTCCACAAGCTGCAGGGTGGAGAAGGAAGCCTCGGAGTGCTCCAGCTGCCAGGAACAGCAGAGCTGAGGGCCCAGAAGAAGCAGAGAGGAGAAATCCTGCACCGTGCACTAGAGGCTGCCAGCAGGGAGAAGTGATGGGGAAATGATGGAATTGTGGACAGGAGCCAGGAGCTCCAGAGCTGCGTCCCCTCGGCTTTACAGCTTTTCTCACCCTGAGGAGCCAGGTCCCTCCTGTCCCTTAGTCCTGTTGCTGGTTTTTTTCCAGCAAGTTCCCACTAAAGGTCAGAGGACTCCAGCACCAGAGTGGGATCTGCTGGAAGGCCCTGGGGAAAGGCACCACAGCACAGGGGACACAACCAGGGCTCTGCTGGGGTTTAGGGGTGGCTGTGGCAGGGCAGAGCCCCCTCCAGCCCCACATCCCCCTGTCCCGGAGGAGCTCCAGCCCGCCAGGACCTGCTGCTGGTGGAGGACCGAGTGACCCGGCGGGGTGTGACAGGAGCTGCAGCGCCCTGAGAGCGAGCAAAAGCACCTCTGGAGGTCCCTGCCTGTGCTGGGGGTGACCAGCAGCGCCTCCTGCTCTTCGTGCCCCCAGCGCTGCCACATCCCCGAGGCGCCGCCTGGCGCAGAAACGCAGCCGGGAGGTGACAGGAGCGTCCCGCAGTGCCTCCCGTCCTCCTGAAGGCTGTAACAATAAACCTGAGCACCGCCGTGTTTGTCTGGTCCGTGCCTGCCCCGGGGACACGGGGACACTGTCCAAACCCACATTTGTGTCCCCAGGCGGGAGCATCACCGCAGCTCCCGGGGAGTGCAGGGAACCGCCACCTCTAATCGAGGTTTTTCCTCCCTGAAGGGCTGCACAGCCTGGCTGGAGTTTTTTTCCCCCCCCCCCCCCCCCCCCCCCCCCCCCCCCCCCCTCCTTCTTTCCTTAAAAGAAGGGAATCCACTGCCAGAGCCCCTCGTGTCAGTGCAACAGAAATAACTCACATTTCCTCCCGGGTCAGGCTTCCTCTAAAGATTTCTTCAAAGGTTTTGCTAAAAGAATCTAAGAGTCTTAGATTAAAAGTCTAGGAACTAAAAGTCCCGGGTCAAAGCTGCCTGGCAGTGAGACAATTAACCTGCAGCAGTGTTAATTATTATTTATATCGCAGCAGCACCGAGGAAATCGGCGCCACCTTGTATTTGACTGCAGAGAGCTGAGGCGTTAGAGACACAAATGCACAAGACCCAGCCAGGAGTTTTTAAACCCTTTTTCTCCCGGTGCTCACGTGGGGAGGGTTAAACTGCTCTGACCAGGCTTTGCTCCTCCAAGCACCAATTTCCAGGGATTTGACAGCAGGTTTATTTTATCCCTGAGGAACTGCTCTGGTTTGCCACATTTCAGGTATTTCTGCTGAGGTTTGTTTTTTTCCCTCAGGCTCAGGCACTCATGCGCTAGTTCTGGTTGTGTGTGTAGTTTTTCCTGTTCTTTATCTTTCTGGAGTGTTTTCCACCTCTCCAGCTACTTCTGAGGGGGGGTTTAAACTCAGTTTTTCATCTTTCTGGAGTGTTTTCTTACTCTCCATCCTACAATCCCACCCTCGGCACCGAGCAGTCACCAAAGGGCTGCTCTCTGCATTTCCCACTGGGAATTCTTTAAGGATTTGCCCGTCCAGTGCTGGATACGAGGGAGCAGAGCCACATTCCCAGACTGGGAATGAACTGAGCGAACTGCAGGCAGCGACACCGAGGATGAGGCGACACCGAGGAGCCACCTCCCGGCGGATCAGCAGCTGGCGGGTGGTGCCGGGATTCCCCTCGGGTGAATCCCCACCTCCTCGGGCAGGGCAGGAGCAGCTCCTGGCCCTCCCCAGCTCAGAGCAGGTTCCCTGAGCAGGGCAGGGTAGGACAGGGCAGGGCAGGAGCAGCTCCTGTCCCTCCCCAGCTCCAACAGCTCCTGGCCCTCCCCAGCTAAGAGCAGGTTCCAGGACAGGACAGGAGCAGCTCCTGGCCCTCTCCAGCTCAGAGCAGGTTCCCTGGGCAGGGCAGGGTAGGACAGGGCAGGGCAGGAGCAGCTCCTGTCCCTCCCCACCTCCAACAGCTCCCCGGACAGGACAGCTCCCAGGAGGTCCCTGTCCCTCCCATCTCCGAGCAGCTCCTGTCCCTCCCCAGCACAGAGCAGCTCCCAGGACAGGACAGGAGCAGTTCCCAGGACAGGACAGGAGCAGTTCCCAGGACAAGAGAGGACAGGAGCAGTTCCCAGGACAGGACAGGACAGGAGCAGTTCCCAGGACAGGACAGGAGCAGTTCCCAGGACAGGACAGGAGCAGTTCCCAGGACAGGACAGGACAGGAGCAGCTCCTGTCCCCCCATCACCGAGCACTCCCCGGCAGCAGCAGCCGTGCCATGAGCCCGGAGCGGGGCCGGCCCCTGGGCAGCCTGACCGTGTTCAGCAAGGAGGATTTCGAGGATGACTGGGTGCGGGTGGCCAGCGGGGGCTTTGGCCACGTGTACCAGGTGAAGCACAGGAGGTGGAGGACGGTGTACGCAGTGAAGTGCTCCCCGTTCCTGCTGCAGGACTCCAGCCTGGACAGGTAACCCCTGCTCTGCTCTCTGCTCCGCTCTGCAGAGCGCAGCCCCAGGGGGTTGGGTGGGTTTTGGTCTGGATCCTTCCCAGGATGGGTTTGGGGAGAAAACTCTGCGGGGAAGGGCTTCTGCTGCTTGGGGAGGAGAGGGCTGGGTACCCAAAGGTGCTCTGGGTTCTGCCTTGCCCTGCCCCGTGTGTGGGTGAGCAAAGGGACACAAGGGACACAAGAAATAAAACAGGGCTGGAACCCGGGGCTGAGCACCTGAAACACGGCTAAAAGCAGCCTGGTGACCTCTTTACAGCTTCCACTGGACATTGGGGCTGATGTCTATCAATCAAACTGGATTAATCACCACAACCCCCAGGTTTAAAGATGAGGGGCAGAGGATTTGCTGCTGGTTTTGCTGTCCTGCTCCTGTAGCCTCCAGACATCTCTTCCCTCTGCCTCCTGCTCTGTCTCTCACTGCTCTGGTGCCCACGTTGTGTCTGGAGACGGGGCAGGGCCAGGCAATCACAGCCACTGCTGATAACACCTCCAACACAGGCAGAGCTGATGGAAAAACAGCAGAGCTGATGGAGTTATTTAATTGAAAATTTGATTCCTTTCGATCTGGAAGGATCGTGCCTGGATAAAAATCTCACTCTGGTGTGATTTCTCGTTACTGACAACAGCTGAGCTCAGGCTGAGCAGTGACTGTGCTCAGTTTGCTCTGCAGATATTACATTTGTATTTGGTTCTCGTTTTAGGGGGGAAAAAGAGTCAAATAATCAACTTTACTTCTATGTCTTATCAGTTGTAGTAAAATACCTGAGATTCCTCACGCCAGGGTCAGTCTCACTGTGAGCACCCTGCTAGAGGAAGTCTGGAGGAAGATTTTGCTTGGCTGAACCATTTTAGATCAATTACTGGCCTGGGCTAATTGCTGGCAGCTCAGCTCCAATTCCCAGGGTGTGCTTTTTAAAGGCACTCCTGGCACTTTGCTGCTCAGCTGCTCCCGGAGCGCCCCGGGCACCCCAAACTCGTTCAGCAGGTCGGGAGGGGTGAAACTCTGGAGAATTTGGAGAAACAGGTCTGCCAGAGCTGGCAGAGACGTGCCTGGGTCCCCCCTGGGAGCAGAGTCACCGTGCCCAGGGACAGGAGCTGCAGGCACAGGAGGAGCTGCAGGAGCTGTGCTGCCGGGGAAACACCGGGAATTCCGTGGGATCAGAGTGCTTCGGGTGGGGAGGAGCCTTAAAACTCATTCCATCCCATCCCCAGGGGCACCTTCCACCATCCCAGGCTGGCCTTGGACCCTTCCAGGGATGGGGCAGCCTCTGGGAATTCCAGCCCAGCCTCACAGGGGAGGTTCCTGCCCAGTTTCCCATCCAACCCTGCCCCGGGGCAGTTCAAAGCCATCTCACCCGTGTGACAAGCACAGGCTCTCTGTCCTCACTGCCAAGGATTGAAATAAGTGCAAGTTTTTTCATCCTTTTCCCCGTGGGAGCTGATTGTGCCCAAATAAACCTCTTTTGGGGAAGTCACAGCATTTTCTATGTCAGGTTTTAGTCTGCAAAAGATCACTGTGTGGCAGCATTAGCATCAGCTCGAGGGGGAATTTGGGATGAATCTTTTTAGGGCAGGCAGTGCCTGGAAAGGCTGAGTATCACTAAGTGACTACAGAGTCTGTGAATCAACTGATAAAATTTCTTGCTAATAAATTTTTATTTAAATTATTTTTTTTAATTCTCAATTTTCCAGGACCAGCATGAACTGCCTAATGGAGGAGGCAAGCAAGATGGAGAAAATCAAATTCCAGCACATCGTCACCATCTACGGGGTGTGCAACAGCCCCCTGGGGATAGTGATGGAATACATGGCCAGGGGCTCCTTGGAGAGGATCCTCCCCACTCACAGGATGTCCTGGCAGCTGAAATTCCGGGTGATCCATGAGATGGGCTTGGCCATGAATTTCCTGCACAGCATGAGCCCTCCCCTGCTGCACTTGGATCTGAAGCCAGGGAATGTCCTCCTGGATGGGAACATGCACGTCAAGGTGTGGGTTTGCTGCTTCTCAAACAAGAGCGAGGTTGTTTCTGCCAGTCCAGAATCCCAGTAAATCAGGTTCTCCAGGAGCACTCCATCAAAGATTGACCAGATTACACGGTTCTGGAGGTCACACAGGGAGCCTGGGCCAGCACTGGGGGTTCCAGGCTCCAGCTGGACTCAGTTCCTGCAGCCTGTCTGGCTTTTATCGAGTCCCAGCTGCTCACACCTCCTCCTGTCCCTGCTCCCAAAGGATGGGGGCATGTCCAGGGGGGCTGAGTGGGAACATTTTGGGGCAGTTTCCCTGTTTGTGCTTGCAGATCTCCGACTTCGGGCTGTCCAGGTGGATGGAGCAGTCCAGCCGGATGCAGTACATCGAGAGCTCAGCTCTGAGGGGCACCCTGAGCTACATCCCCCCCCGAGATGTTCCTGCAGAACAGCAAACCCCCAGGGATCAAGTACGATGTGTACAGGTGAGGGCACACGGCAAAGGGGGGATCAGATTGTTTAAATTCTGCTTTTCTGCCTCATGGAATGTGGGGAGCACACGGTGGAGACTGAGAGGGATTCTCTGTGGATAATCCTCACCCCAGTGGACCCTCCCAAGGGAGCTGCAGGCTCCATCACACCCAGGTCCTATAAAAACCAGTGAGATCAGAACTGCCAGTGCTGCTCTTTCATCACAGTCACTGCTGGGACTGATTTTAAAAGAATTTTAAACCATGTTGGCTTATCTGCCTCAGTGTTTAGCTGCATTTTGGTCAGGGAACAGGTGGAGAAGAGATTTCCATTTGGTTTTTGTCATTTTGGGCAAGGAGCTTTGCAGCACATCCACACCAGCTCCGTGCCCATGTCTGGAAATTGCTCAGCTCCTTGGCCTTTGCAGCACAGGGGAACCCAAGGCAGGAGGAAAGGAGGATTTGCATGGCCACAGGAACTTGCAAGAGCCAAGGGCTCTAAACCCCAGTGTGAATAAAGTGGAAAAAAGGCACTGAGAGCCTGACTTTGACAGGAAAGGCTCCAGGTCACTGCACAGACCCTGTGGAGGGTGATGACCCCACTCCTAATGGGGCAGAATCACACGGCCTGACCCTTTAGGGGATGAAATCCTTCTGGCTCTGGGAGATGCAATCCTCCCCTCCTGAAGAACGGATCTCCCCATTTCTCAGGAAGGCAGGAGCAATAAGTGCATCCCACATCCAAGTGCTCACAGTCTCTCCTCTCCCGCAGCTTCGGGATCGTCATCTGGGAGGTGCTCATGCAGAAGAAACCTTACGCAGGTAAAGGCCAGCCCTGCACCTGTGGGATGCTGACCCCAGCCCCTCTGCCAGGGCAAACCCCCGGCTGTGCTGGCTGTCCCCAGGGGCCAACATGATGGCCATCATCGTGAAGGTGGCGGCGGGGAAGAGGCCGGGGCTGGAGCTGGTCAGGGACGACTGGCCCGGGGAGTGCCACCAGATGCTGGACCTGATGAAGAGGTGCTGGGACCAGGACCCCAAGCAGAGGCCAAGCTTTGCAGGTGGGACTGGGGCGTGGATGAGCCACGGGGTGACAATCAGGGGATAAGTTTGTGTCCAGTTCTCCCAGTTACGTCTCTGAGGTTTGGCCACTTTGGTGTCCTTTTGCTGTCACCCGTCCCCTTCATCCCTTTTCCCTCCCTTCCCACACGGCTCCTGGAGCCCGGGGCAGGCTGAGGCTGAGCTGCTGTGCCCTGGCAGATATCCCAGTGGAGACAGACGTGCTGCTGGCACTGATCCAGAGCCTGGTGCAGGACCCCGAGAACGAGCGGCTGGTCAGGAAGATGTCCCACAAACCGGCCATCTCCAGGAGCCAGCAGGTGAGGGATACCCCCCTTGGGCAGTCAGGACATTCCACTGGCTCTGCTCCTGGTCCTTGCCAGGCTGTTTCCCCTCCCAAAGGTGCAGCACCTTTGCAGGGTGTCTGCACAGGTATTTATGGGGATAGGACACTTGCAAATTAATTAACAAATGCACTGAATGATAAATAGTCTGAGAGGAAAACCTTCTTCTGGACCTGCTCAGGTGAAGAGGGTTTGTCATGGTGGCTTCAGTCCCTAAAAGAAACTCAACCAAACACAGGGTCACAGGGTTTTGCTCGTGGCACAAAACTGAGGGTGTTCCAGTTTGAACAACTCTTACAGATGGTAAAAAAAAAAAAAAAAAAAAAAATTAAATTCCCATGTTTCTCTGGCTAAGAAAAAAAAATCAGGCTTCTGGATAGTCACAACGTAATCCCAGCTACTGCAGTAATTATGGCAAGGAAACAGGGAGAGACAGGATCTGGAAATTATTGCTATTTAGAGGGTTTTACCAAACTTTGTGAGAAACCAGGGGCCTGAAGAGGTGGGGGCTTGGGGCATCCCTAAACAACAAAGGAAGTAATTTTGGGACGCTGCCCTGCAGTCGGGAAGCAGAATGTGTGTGTTTGGGAGCAATTGAGCAGGAGGAGGAAAAGCTCCTGGATACCCAGAGATCATCTTCAGGCTGCCCCATTCCTGCTGTGTCACGACTGGCTTAGCTGAGTTTGGGGTGCAAAAACAGGATTGGGCAAAAAAACTCTGAAATGATGGCACAGAACTGCAGAGCAGCAGCAAAGCACTTTGTGCAGACATCACAGGGTGCAAACAAACACTTTGCCTTACCCTTTTTCTCTTCTCCTTTCTGAAAACAAGAGTGACAAAGAGGAGTTCGCCTTCCCCCGGGACACCAGGAGTGGGGGTAAGTAGGGGACTGGCTTTAGAATGGAGAATTAAAGAAGGAGAAACCATAAAATTGTCTCTTTTGTGGTAGAAGGGTGTGGCTCATAAGGATTTCCATATGGGTGACATTTTAAGTGAAGGAAAATGAACTATTCAGGAAATACTGGGAGAGAGAGAGAGGCCAAATATCCCAGTGAGTGTCTGGCCTTATTTTACATCCCTTATCTCCCAGATGGCTGCATTTCATGTCATCCTATGAGGAGCCACAAGCTCTCCCTCTTTAAAGGTCGTTTGATTCTCACACGGGACACAATTAAAATTTTTATCTTCTAATCTTCTGTCAGAGCCAGGATTAAAGAATGGGACATGCAGTTTTCACGTTTGTACTCAGTGTTTATTAATTCTTATCTATAGCACAGTCTCACAAGCTGTGAGCTCTGTTAACAAGTAGAAAATGGATCTCTAACTCTTTCCATGGTCTTTCAAGTACTAATTACCCACTAACGAGATGAGACCTGTATTTATGCTTTTTACCCAATGACCAAACACCCATGGCCTGCAGTGCGGACCCTTTCACCCAATTACAAAAAAACCCACCCAAACCCATGAAGAAGAGGGTGAAAGAAGAAGAATCTTCTAGCCAACACCCCAAACCCTCCACCTTGCCCCAATATATATTATTATACCATATATTTTACTATACACTGAAACCTTAACTACTAAGTGTTCCACTTCTATTCAGACTCCACTTCCGTAATCCCAGTGCTATCACTCCATTTTGGGAGTCTTTTCCACGGCCTGAGGTCAAATGTAGTGTTTGCTCAAGGGTCACAAGAAAGCCTGAAATCCTCAGCTTCCATGGTTCCAGCATCCCAGCCTTCTGGGGAGTTTTTCACTCTTTTTCTCCCCATTTTTTTCTAATCAAACTCCCCAATCCCAGTGCTATCACTCCATTTTGGGAGCCTCGGGTTGACTGCAGTGCTTGCCTGGGGGTCAGTGCCTGTCAACACCAAAAGCCTGAAATCCTCAGAGTTCCAACATCCCGGCCTTCTGGGGAGTTTCCCACTTTGCTCCACCCTCTTTCTCCCCGCTTTCCATCCCCTCCTTTAGGAAAGGACAAGCAGGAGGTGTCTGTCCCTCCTCCTGGCAGGGAGGCCCAGGACCTGGCCCCGGAGGAGCCGGGCACGCTGCAGGAGAACGGCCTGACCCTGCTGCACCTGATGGTGCTGCAGGGCAACGTGGGCAAGGTGCGCTTCCTGCTGGGCTGCGGGGCGGGCGCCAACAGCTCGGGGGGCTGCGGCTGCACCCCTCTGCTGCTGGCCGTGCAGCTCCGCCTGCCCGAGCTCTGCTCCGTGCTCATCCAGCACGGCGCCCGCACCAACGCTGCCGACGAGGACGGCTGGACCCCGCTGCACTTCGCGGCCCAGCACGGCGACGACAGGACCGTGAGGCTGCTGCTGGACCACCAGGCTCGGGTGGACGCCCAGGAGCGCGATGGGTGGACCCCGCTGCATCTGGCGGCTCAGAACAACTTTGAGAACGTGGCGCGGGTGCTGCTGTCCCGCCAGGCCGACTCCAACACGCAGGAGGTGGACGGCAAGACCGCCCTGCACGTGGCAGCCTGCTTCGGGCACGTGGGGCTGGTCAAGCTGCTGGCCAGCCAGGGAGCCGACCTGGAGAGGAAGCAGAAGAACCTCAGGACGCCGCTGCACGTGGCCGTGGAGAGGGGCAAGTTCCGCGTGGTGCAGTACCTGCTGAAGAAGGGCATCTCCGTCAACAGCCTGGACCAGAACCACTACAGCGCCCTGCACCTGGCCGTGGTCAGGGGCAAGTACCTCATCTGCCAGAAGCTCATCAAATACGGGGCCAACGTGGAGCTGAGGACGGACAAAGGCTGGACGCCGCTGCACCTGGCCTCCTTCAAGGGGCACATCGAGATCATCCGGCTGCTGACGGGCAGCCACGCCCGGCTGGACGCCAAGGGCGGCATGGACTGGACGCCGCTGCACCTGGCCACTCGTTACGGGGACGAGGCGGTGGTCAGCGAGCTGCTGCGCTGTGGGGCAGACCCCAACACGGCCGAGAGGGCCCGCTGGGCCCCCCTGCACTTCGCCGTGCTCAGGGGCTCCTTCCTCAGCGTCATCAACCTCCTGGAGTGCCGGGCCGACGTCAACGCCAGCAACAAGGTGGGCTGGACGCCGCTGCACCTGGCCGTGCTCAAGGGCAACATGGCCATCATCAAGACCCTGCTGAAGGCCGGGGCCAGGCTGGACGTGGAGGACGGCGCTGGGTGCACGGCCCTGCAGCTGGCGGTGAGGCACCAGCGGGACAACATCATCACCCTGCTGCAGGGCCAGGAGAGCTCGGCGGGCAAAGCTGGCAGCAGGACTCTGAACGATGCCAAGGCTCCCAGGCCCAGGGTTATCCCAGGAAGGACAGATCTGTAAATGCCTCGGCTCAGGAATTCGCAGCTCGAGCTTTCCCCACGTTCAGGTGTGACGCCTTAAAGCGCCTCGTGCTCTCGCCTGCTGATTACAGGAAAATATTTCCCCTTTTTTAAATGGAAGCTTTTAAGCGTGAACACCGAGAGAGTAAAAGGAAATGAAGTTATTTGATGACAAGTTCTTTGGCAAGCCTGTAGAATGTTTTGGCCGGGTGATACTTCAGGCAGTGCTTTCCTCCTGAATCCTTCCTGAGCAGGGATTTACGCAGCCCCTGCTCACGCAGGCAGCGCTGAAGCTGTGCACAGCACACACACAGCTTTTATTGCTTTTATTCCATGTTTTCCTACAGAGAAAATTGGGGTAAAATGGCCCTGGCACAGGTGGGAATTGAATCGTGAGATTCTCACCTGCTGCTGGCACAGCAACGTGTCAGATTTCCTGACATCTCCTTTCTGCAACGAGAATCAAATAAAACAAGGCAGGAAGGAATAATCACTGGCAGAGAGTATTGAGACGGATGCATCACGGGGAACAGAATTCCAGAATCATCACACACGAGATCTGGCTGCTTGCAGGTCAAGGTGCGAGTTGTATCCCTGGATAGGGGGGAAATAATTCCTGATTTTCCTTCAGGAAGATATCCCAGAGCTTGATCACCCCTGTGAAAAACATCGTGTTGGATTTGATTCCCTGGTGACAGCGCTGCTGTGACTCCTGAGCGTCCCCAAACGTGCCTGGTGGGAGGATGACTTGTCATGGCCCCGAGCTGGGAAGAGGCTGAAATAGAAACAAACAGCCCCAGCTCTGCAGGGGAGCTGCTATTGCCTGATAACGTGAGATTAAAAGGGTTAAAACCAGGGGTTTAAAAGCCCAGCCTCTGCTGATTTCGTTTTCATTTTTTATTAACTGAAAGCATTGATGTGTGTTGTGTTCCAACCCGGTTTTTCACTACGCTCTGGCACCAAAGCCTTCAGAAATCATTTTAAATAAATTGTAATGAAATGATTCATGTTTAACATTTGCCATTGGTGAAGCGGGGAGCTGGGCAGGTTATGAAATAAAATGCTGGTGACATTTTGGGTTGCAGGGAGTGTAAGAAATGGACTTTTTTATTGCAATCACAAAAAAAAAAACAACCCACCCCAACCAAAAAAACTTGGCATTTCCCTGATTTACCTGTTCCTGATATTCCCCAGTTTTGTCTAAGGAGGAAAGGCCTGGCTGGAAGGAATTCTTGGGATGCTCAGACCTTCCTGTGCAGCTCCTTCCCTCAGCTTCAGCTGTATTGATTCAGCAAATGACTCCCCTGCTCGGTGTCATTTGAAATATTTACCCAGGAAAAAAAAAAAAAGAAATCCAATTGCCACATAATTCAGCAGCTGCTTTCTGTCCCCCGCTGCAGCAGAAAAACAAAACTCAGCTCGTATGTCATGGAATGTTCTCTACAAGAGCTTAATTAAATTTATAATGAAAATAACAGGGGATTAAGAAGACACGAGGGAAATACATTGCTCTTGCAGAGCATTCCAGAGGTGATAGAAGCAATTTGCAGAGAAAATTACCTGTTTGCTGCTCAGTTTCTATAGAAATTAAATGAGTCTTTACAAACTCTAGAAAAGTGCATTCCAGCCTCCGCTTTGTGACTGTGCAACTTGCAGCTTATTTCTAAAATTATTCGTAGATCTGCATCCCCCCCCCCCCTCCACTTTCTTTTTTTCTCCTTTTCCAACTCGGTTTCAGTCTTTTGTCCCTGCTGATAAATCTGCTGCTGATTATCTCATGCTCTTTCCCAAGGGCTGCCAAAGTTCATGGCCAAGGCAGCTCCTGGCAGCAGCAGGGCAGAAGCCTCCCAGACAGCCCGCTGAGATTCAAAAAGATCCAAATTGTCGATATTTATACCTCAAAAATGGTGTTTTTAAGGTGCCCAGAGGTGCCAGGGTGAGCAGGGTGGTGCTGCTGATTTTGGCAGGGAATTCTGTGGAATGACTCTGGAGTGCTGCCCTGAGCATCCCTGTCCTGTCCAGCTCCAGAGCTCCTGAACCACGGGGAGATTTTCAAACCCACTGCTCTTCAAAACCCTCAGAGAATCCCAAGATGGTTTGGGTTGTTCCCTTGGGTAGGAGGGAAAACCAGAGGGGGGAAATTTAAGGTCCTTTAAAGCTTCTCCTGTTCCAGCCCTGATCCCTGCTGGAGTCACCCCGAGCTCAGTAAATCCTGGGATAGTTTGGGTTGTTCCTTGGTTGAGAAGGAGAACAGGAAGGGGGAAATTTAAGATCCCTTAAAACCACTCCTGTTCCAGCCCTGATCCTGCTGGAGTCACCCTGAGCTCAGTAAATCCGGGATGGTTTGGGTTGGTCCCTGGGTTAGGATGGAAAACCAGAGGGGGGAAATTTAAGATCCTTTAAAGCTGTTCTTGTTCCAGCCGTGATCCTGCTGGAGTCACCCCGAGCTCTGTAAATCCGGGATGGTTTGGGTTGTTCCTTGGTTGAGTTGGGGAACAGGAAATGGGAAATTTAAGTCCTTTAAAGCTTCTCCTGTTCCAGCCCTGATCCTGCTGGAGTCACCCCGAGCTCAGTAAATCCGGGATGGTTTGGGTTGGTCCCTGGGTTAGGATGGAAAACCAGAGGGGGGAAATTTAAGATCCCTTAAAGCCGCTCCTGTTCCAGCCCTGATCCTGCTGGAGTCACCCCGAGCTCAGTAAATCCTGGGATGTGGTTTGTGCTGCTGCATTCCCTCTCCATCATTCCCACCCAGGACACCCGTGGGGAAATGGATGCGACTTTCCGTGTTCCCCACAACCAGCACACCAAAGAAACTCGGGGGAAAACAAATCACCATGAGCAGGGGGTGCTTCCAGGATGAGTGAAACCTGGGGGTGACACTGATTTCCTGAGTGCTCTCTCCGTGCTGCAACACAAATTCTCTGCTGTCAAACCCCCTTTGAAGGGGAGCTGCTTGTTGGGATCAAAACGTGGACGTTCCAGTGGGAAGTGTGGCTCTGCTGTGAGGGAATTTTCGCAGGAGAACGTTTGGAAATGCAGCCGGTTAAATCCACGTTTTGCATTGCTCCTGCTTCCCCAGCCGCTGTGATTTGTTTGTTTGGCAGCGCTGCAATTATGCAGATACGGGATTAAATCAAAATTAAAATAACGCTGCGTTTCAGAGGAAAAGAGATCTGAATAAATACATCTTGTGAGGGGGGGGAGAAAAAAAAATCCCTTATTTTTTAGCAGAAACGCTTGTTTTTTTCCATAGCCCCTTAGGTGTGGAAAATCAAGATGTTTCTGACAGCAGTGATGTGAATGTAGGAGGCAGTGATTTTCATGTAAGAAGGAATGGTGAATTCTCTGTGTTTCTTTTTCTTGCAAGGAGGTGGTTGTAGGCTCTGTGCTGTGGCAGACGTCAGTGTGAGACGTGCCTGGCTCCTGCTCAGCCTGGCAGAACTCACCCTGCTCCCTCCCTGGCCTATCCAGGGGGGATTTACCCTCTCCTTTTGCACTAAAAAACCACATTTTCACCTAACAAAATAAAAAAAAAAAGCAGCTCCTCACCCGTTTCCATCAGTGCAGGTGTGAGCTGAGCTTCCATTAGAATAATGGGAAAAGGGGCCCGACTGGGAATCAAGGAGCTCTCGCTGTTTCCTCCTGGCAGGATCCTCATCCCCAGCAAGTTCCACATCTTCTGATCAGCTGCTGCTCTCCTCTGCCTCAGAGCACAGCAGGGAGCCCTCCTCTTGTGCAATTTGCTGCTGGCCTCCTTCTCTTATTGGGGAAAAAAAAAAAAAAAAAATTAAAAAAGCCTCACAAATCCAAGCCCAAAAATGATTTTTTTTTTTTAAAAAGCCTGAGGTTGGTGGCAGTTCAGCTCTGTGGGGACAGTTTGGGGAGGAGATCTCACAGTTCAGGCTCTGGTTTGGCAATCCAGCTCTCCTCATACCCTCTGTGGCCTCGGGAGAAAAAAAAAAAAAAAAAAAAAAAAAAAAAAAAAAAAAAAAAAAAAAAAAAAAAAAAAAAAAAACACTACACCACTTTTGTACCCAAACAAAGGCCAGGAGAAGATTTATATCCCTCCTGCAAGAACAACAAGGCACCTCAGAGGTCCAGAGCCATAAATCTGCTGCCCAGCCTGGGTTTGGGGGGTCATGGAATCATGGAAACTGTGAGTCTGAAGAGCTCTTTTGGTGGCAAGGATTGGTGTGCTGGGAGGAACAGAAAACCATCCCTGGAACATCTCTGGAACATCCCTGGAGCAACCCTGCTCTGAATTTCCCTTTAAAACCCCACCAGGTACAGAGATGAGCTCCAAACCACCCCGGAGAAAAGGCAGAGGACACGGCTGAACTCATCCCGCAGGGAATTTCCTCGGGATCAAAAGGAATAAATAACCCCCAGCAGCCTTCTGGTCAGAAAATCCCCCACTAAAGGCTCCAAGTCCATCTGGAGCAATTACAGAGAGGAGCATCAGAGGGGTCAGCAGTCAGGAGGTGCAGTAATTAGCTAATGAGGGCTAAAATGAGCCTTTGTTCGCTGCTCTACAAGGCCACCGCTTCAGAATTCAATGGGAAACATTGCAGACACTGAGAAAATCCGGCTTGGACAGAATTGAGGTTCTGAGGCATTTCTGGCCTCGTTCCGTGGCACTTTCACTGCTCCTCAGCAAGGCACAGCAGCCTTCTTATCACCAGCGAGATCTGATTGCTGTTCTTGGGGCAAACCCTTAATATCTGCTCCGAGCAGCGGGAAAAATAAATAAAATTCTAAAAAAAAAAAATCCTTACAAGGCATTCAGGGAATTCATTTTCTCGCCTTGAATAAAAACAAGACTGCAGCCTGCCAGAAAGATCCTGCTGAGGCTGCCCTGCCTTTGTTTTGTTGAAGGTTTTTTTTGTTTTGTGAAGTCCAGCAGGATTTCTCCCAGGAGAGATGAGTTCTGCTGCAGGGAATGCTGGAAAATGCCACAGGACAGGAGCCCTTCACACCCTGAGAAGTGGCAGGGGAAAGTCAACAACCACCACGAGAGAAAGAGACCAAAGCAGAGAAAAAGCAGGGAAAAGGTGGAATTTTTCTGGGATCTAGCAAGCGTGGGAAAATGCCCCCTTTGAAGTCATTTTGGGGGGTCTGGGAGACCCCACAGAATCCCTGAGGTTGGGAAAAGCCTCCAAGATTGTATTTTCCAGCCTTTTTGACCTCCCAGCCAGGACAGCAGGGAAAGGCTGTGCCCAGCCCTGGAATCCAGCTGGAAAACCAGAGCCTGGCCTCGCTCTGCTTGTCGGCTGAGGGGGGAAATTTCGATTTGTGCCTAAAACAGAAGCACGGCTTTGGGAATTTTCGAGGCTTAGGCAGCTGGAGGATGAGTCTCGCTGCAAAAAAAAACCAGCTTTTTGCCAATGAGTTGAAGCTGCCAGGGAGCAGAGCTGCTCCTCCCTGCACACGCCTTCCCCTGCAGCACAGGGATGTGTGGGATTCACCCCCAGAGCCTTTCCCCCAGGGCTTTGGGGTTTCAGTGCCTGTTCCCAGCCCGGCTGGGTGGAGAAGAGCATCCCAGTCAGTCGACTCACGGAACATTTCCTTTTGCCTTATTTTATTTTATTTTATTTTTAATTAAGGAAGTAGAGTTTACTGTGATTTTCCCTTCCGTCTCTGAATCACGTTCCAGCCCCTACTATTTCACAGTCTGTAATCTCCCCCAGTGATTCTGGCCTCGGCTTTGATGTGATTTAGGGCTTGTTTATCACACAGGCGATCAGACTTGTTCCTTCCCAGCCACCCTGGAGCTGCCCAGGAGCCGAATATTCCCTTTGCCGGGGGGCTCAGACACAAAGGCAGAGCTGAACAGGTTCCCAGGCACTACCTGAGCCCCAGCACATCCCTGCCTGTCCCCCCTGCCCTCGCTGCCAGCCCCAGGTGGGCACTGCAAGGTGAACATGACGGAGAGTGTGACTCTGAGTGTCTGCCACCAGCTAGGAACACGCACAAACTCAATGATTGCATCCAGCCAGGAGAATTCAGCCAGAGATCTGCGTCCCCGGGGTTCATTCGGGGTGACTGTGGCACTCAGGCTGCGGGAGCTGAGCCCCTGTCCCTGCAGTGGCACTTGGAGTGGGTGCTCAGGGACACCCAGCACCAGCATTTCCCCTGGGTTTGCTCCTCCCTGTAACAGCCAAGGCAAAATATCTCCAGTTGTAGCTCAGGAAAATCCCTCCTCGTTTCTTTACCTTTGTTCCCTCCTTCCCTGCCAGGCACCAAAGATGTAATAATAATAATAATAATAATAATAATAATAATAATAATAATGATACTCATAGCAGAAGGGGCAAAGACAAGATGTGTAAATGTTGTTTTGGGCAAAAGGGACTCCACAGCACAATTAAGAACAGGGTTTTTTTGGAGCTGCCCTGTTTTTCCACTATAATTCTGTCTAGCTTTAGTGAGGCACAACTAAATGTTGTGTCCTTACAGCAGAGGGTAGGAAGCTTTGCACCAGGCAATAATTTGTTATTGTCTGTGCTCTCAGCCTCTCAGAGGGGTCGGGTTCAGCCTCCCCAGCTCAGCTCTGGGCCGAACCTCTCCCTGTGCAGCCCCAGCCCGGCAGGGAGCACAGCCCACGGCCCACAGGGAGGCACAGGCAGGAGTTCAGCTCTTTAATAAAGTCGTGGAATTGTCACTGCTTCGTGCTGTGGGATGGTCTCGTGCTGGGGATTGGTCCAGGTGGGCTCACCCCACCCCCCAGAGCCCATCACCCCAAATTCCTGCAACCCCAAAACTCATCACCCCCATTCCTGCAACCCCAGAGCCCATCACCCCAAATTCCTGTCACCCCAGAGCTCATTCCTGTCACCCCAGAGCCCATCACCCCAAATTCCTGTCACCCCAGAGCCCATCACCCTCATTCCTGCAACCCCAAAACTCATCACCCCAAATTCCTGTCACCCCAGAGCCCATCACTCCCATCCCTGTCACCCTAAAACTCACCACCTCCATTCCTGCCACCCCAAAGCTCATCACCCCAAATTCCTGTCACCCCAAAACTCATCACCCCAAATTCCTGTCACCCCAAAGCTCATCACCCCCATCGCTGTCCCCCCAGAGCACAGCCCCTCCGTGCCAAGCCCCTCTGCAGCACCCCAGCAGCTGCTTGGCCATCTCCAGGGTTGGTTTTTTGGCTTTTTTGTCCTTTTTTCCCCCAGCAAACTGGAAGAATTGTGCCAGCTCCAAGCCCCTTGTGTTCCTGCCGGGAGCTGTCCCAGGGGAGGGAGGTGTTCGCAGGGAGGAGATGTACATATTTGTTTGGACTGGCACTGACTGCCCATTTCTTCACCCAGACGAGCTCCCCGCTCATAACCTGTCTTGTTCAATCAGATTTGCAGCTCCTGGGTTTCCCTCTGAAGCTTTGTACATTTTCCAGCTGGTGATTTGACAGAGCTCTCCGAACTCACACTCAGGAGCTGCTCACAGATTCTCTCTGTTGCTCTTAGCACTTGGAGACGAGATTCCATTTCTGCCTGATGTCAGTTTGGGCTTTTCTTGCTTTTTTTCACACGGCCTGAATAAAAAAACCAGCTTGTGGCAGCCCTATTAAATAAATATTAATGATGGTTGTTTCCAAACGTTTGATGCAGTGACGAGGGCTGAGGTTATGACCTGGTTTTCTCCCAGGTGATGTTTGCAGCCCTTTCCATCCACCCTGCACAGCTCAGAAGGGTTTGTGGAGCAGCTGGGTGTGGATAGGACGCAGAGACAGCCATGAGGACACTTGAATGCTGCTGATTTAATTTTTTTTTCTCTGTTTGCAGCATTAAAACCCCACAGTATCAGCCAGGAAGGATCTGGGAAGTGCCTGGCTGCTCTGTGCTGATGTCCTGAGGTCAGGGCAGAGGCTGCTGTGGCTCCCTGTCCCTGTCCCTGTCCCTGTTTATTTGGAGCCCCAGTGTGGCCACAGGCAATCGGCCACCCTCAGTATCCTTCAGGAATGCCCCATCCCGAGGCTCCCAGGCAGCCCCCAGCAGCAGCAGGGCTGTGCAGTGCCCCCGAGGGGCTCGGGGCTGCTCCGAGCAGGGAATTCTCTGCAGTGGGGTGACGGAGGGCAGGGGATGGACAGCAGCCTGTCCCCGCAGGCTCAGCATTCTGCCCCCAAATCCTGCCACGGGCGGGGCACAGAGCTGCTGGTGACTGTCCCCTCCCAGCCAGGAGCTCTGGGGCTGATTTACCCCTGTGCTCGGGATACTCCATCCTCAGCTCCCCGTGCTCCCAGTCCTGCCGTGCCGCTGTGCCACAGCTCCCGGGCAGCCGGGGGAAACCTCCAAACCAGGGGGGAAATTGATTTTCACAGAGGGCGGGAACAACCCTGCGCTGTTCCCTTCCCTCCCTGCCCTGGCAAGGGCGATTTTGGGGTCCCTGCCCTGGCAGGAATTATTTTGGGGTCCCTGTCCTGGCAGGGATAATTTGGAGTCCCATACCCCAGCAGGGATAATTTGGGGAGCCATACCCCGGCAGGGGTGATTTGGGGTGCTCTGGCAGGGATAATTTAGGGTGCCCCACTCCGGCAGGGATAATTTGGGGTCCCTGCCCTGACAGGGATAATTTGGGGTCCCTGCCCCAGCACGGATGATTTGGGGTGCCCTGACAGGGATAATTTGGGGTCCCTGCCCTGACAGGGGTGATTTTGGGGTGCCATACCCCGGCAGGGATAATTTGGGGTGCCAGACCCCGGCAGGGATAATTTTGGGTGCCATACCCCAGCAGGGATAATTTGGGGTGCCAGACCCCGGCAGGGTCCCAGGCTGCCGCTGATTGCCCGCGGGCAGGAGGGCAGCAGGAGGCAGAGCTGCCCCGGATAAATGTTCTCACCCTCCTCAGCCCGCTCCTTCTCCCCGCACGGCGGCCTGGGGAGGCAGAATGCTTTCCTCTCCTTTTAAGAGGGTTTCGCTTCGCTCCTCGAGTCTCTTTAAAGGCATCTCCAGGTCTGTTAATTATTCATGACGCCTTAATTATGTTCAGTCCACCGTGATCGCTCTCTCGTTGGTGAGGAAAGTTGTTATTTGTGAGTCAAAAGCTCTTTATGAAGCAGACAGGCTGGTATCGTCAGAAAGACTTGGGGGAGCAGCTGGAATTATTAAAAGAAGCTTTGATTAAAGACGGGGAGTTAATTTAACAAGAGTAACTGGTTTTATCTTTTTTTTTTTTTTCCCCTGAGCAAAGCGCACCCATGGATGTGTCAGGGCTCACCTGGAGCGGCAGGACTCACTCAGCTGCCCCAGGAGATGGGTACATCATTCTTTTTTATCTCTTTTGGGCTTCTGTCCACAGGCTTAGAAATAAAATTTGGCTGTGAGGGTGAACCTCAAGAGCGGCTGCCTTTGATCCTGCCAGGCTCGGGCCAGACAGGCTGGAAACAACCCGGTGTGTCCTGTTTGGTGTGAAAATATCATTTATTCTGCTGTGTTTGGGAGGGGAGGGGGCACTGGAGCTCCTCGTTTTCCCTCAGTCGTGGTGGCACTGAGGTGAACCGCCCAACAAGGAGAATTCAGCCTCAGTTGAACTCAGCAGCTCTGGAGATTCTGGTTTCTGCATAAACTGAGGGCTTCAGGGCAGGGATTGTTCTGTGTCGGCTCAAACCTGAGCAGACCTTTGGATGTGAAATGCCAATAAACTGAAATTTTAGTTTCTTAGTTCTTGGAGATGGACAGACAGTTCTTTCTTTCCTGGCAGTGGGAAGGATTTCCTTTTTTTATTATTTTTTTCCTTCTTCTTTTATATAAAGAAAATAATCTTTATTTTAAAAGTGCTGATTAAGCCTGGCTGAGGGCCCACCTGCAGAAACAACAAAGCTGAGTGTGTGGCTTTGAGAAAACAGTGTAACACAAATCAAAATATGCCAAAATAAAATAATGAGGTTCTCCAGCAGAACTTCAGCTGGGCACCTCTGCCTCCCACCCCTCCCATCCTCCCCTTCTGCCTGGGAGAGGAATTTCAGCCCGTTTCTTTTCTGTCTGCGCCTTTCTGCACCTTTCCTTTCCCGTGTCTGGTTCTCCTGGCTGCAGGAAAGACAAACACCACCATTCTCAAGGATGGGCTGGGGTAAGGCAGGGAAAAAGGAAAACAGCCTGAAAAGCAAGTCAGAAAAAAGCCAAATGTCGTGTGAAGGCGGATTGTCCTCTGTGTGTTTGAGCTCTGCAGCAGAACCCTCAGAGCCGGGTGTGAAACAGAACAGAACAATCAGATCGACATCAGGGCGGCTTGTGCAAGTCTCTATTTAATTACAGTGCTGCATGAAGACATTGGTTGGTGTCACATGTACCTGTGATGGGCATTTTATACATTCCTGACTCCCCGGGGAGTCGTGTTTGCACTGGAGATTTTCACCACAGGAGGTAGTGGCTTTCTTTTTCCTGTTTTTCCCTTTTATCTTTTTGTTTTTGTTGTTGTTTTGTTTTTAATTTCAGCAGGGTTGGGTAAGCTGGTTTAGACCTACTGGAGTTAATTGACTCTTCAGCCAGGAAGATAAAGAGTTCTGTGGAGTGGGAGCAAGCAGGCAAGCAGCAAATACAGAGCAGGCAGAATTCACTGGCTTTTAATTCAAACCTGTTTGGGGGTGCAGAGAGCCCCACCCAGGGCTGCAGCGAGCTGGGAGTCACAGGGAGGGAAAGCAGGAGCAGGAAGACTCAAAAAAAGCAGAACTAAAGCTTCAGTTATAAATGGTGAATCGCGAAAGAGGGGCTAGAGCAAGGCTCTGGAAGTTCTGGAGGAACAAAGGAATGAAATCTTCTCCTTTAGGTGTTTCTAAAAACCAGCTCAGGACCCTTCCCGTGGCCGGCACGTGCTGCCAGCAGAAGTCTCTGGGATGAAGCAGAGGTGGTTTTGATTTGCAGAGTGGAAGGAACAGTGAGGATCTGACCTGTGCAGAGGCCCCCGAGGATGCAGCTGACTCTGCTGGGCTCTGAGGAGCTCCGACCAACTCCTTCCCCCCAGCACACGCTGCCCTTGCTCCTGGCACTGCTTTATTCCTTGGAAAACCAGAGGTGAGGATGACCTCTGGTGCTGTCTCCAGAAGGAGAAGGGTTCCAAAGCGCTCGGTTTGCTGTCTGGAAGTGCAGGAGTGTTTTTACAGGGGAGGAAAACCTGCTGGAGAGGTGGCCAGAGGTGGCACTGCCACCTTCCCCAGGGCACTGGGGAGATCCACGTGCCCACAGCTCAGCCTGGAGGGTTTGGAAGGAGCAGCTGAAAACATCCTGGGGATGAAGGATAATTCCTCACAGCCAATATTGGAGAAATCTCTCCCGGGGGGGTTTTGGTGCATGTGAAGGACAGAAGCCTTTTCCAGCAGCTTTTTTTCCCCTCCTTGCCATTTTGGAAGAGTTTTTTTCAGGTAGTGCTTCAGGTGGGTTGAGCTATAAGGTTCTGCTTCTAGATTCAGGAGGAAAAAAAAAAAATTGGAGAGCAAGGTACACAGCACTGGAGATGAGGATTTTCCTTGGGCACAAAGTAAAATCATGGCACAAAGTTAAGGTATTATCCACATTATCCTGAGGGATATTATTATTCCACTCACCCTGAGGGCTCACACCAGGTTTTAGCATAGGGCAAACATCACCTATGGCAGCTTCCAAATGCTTTAAAGCTTTTTTTTTTATCTATATGTAATATTTGCTATTTTCATTCAGCTCCTCCCCACATCAAACCAATCCTTCTTGTAAATACATTAAAAAAATGGAGCAGTACCTTGTTGCTATTTTTCTCCCCAAAACCCTCCTGCCTTTGCATCATTCTGTGGATATTGGGGTACGAATCTGGGTTGATTCCCATCACTGAGTGCATTTGTTTGGTTAAACCCGTGGGGAAGAGAGAACAGCTCGTGTGTGCCTGAGATGTCTCGAGTTGGCGTTCCCAATTGTGCAGTTTTCAGCTGTGAAGAGCCAGGTTCAAGCGTTACACAAGGCTGTGGGCTGGGTATCAAAGGCCCTGGATCCCAGGAACGGCAGCTTTAGAACAGAAACCCGTGGATTACGGTGGGACTGCTGCTGCAATTTTAGCAAACAGCTGAGATTACGTGTCAGAGCTGCTGGGAGTAATCCCTTCCTGACTCAGAGCTGGAACACGTCCTGCCAGCACAGGAAAGTGCTCTGCTAGCAATGCAGGAAATCCAGGGAATTAAAGGGAACCTTGGCAGATCTTCACCTCATCTGAAGCAGGAACTGAGTGAAAATTCCACAAAGTGCATAGAGAAAAGAGGGATTCTATTGCTCTCCCAACTGTGGTTTTGACTCCTTTAGGAAACAGCAGCAAACTGCACCCTGGGAGTCTGCCCCTGCTTATGGCTATTGCAACCCTCTGCTGCTCCACATCCTGCAGGGATCCCAAGCCAGGCCCTAATTCCACGTTGTTCTATTCACCTTGCTGTGTTTTATTTACAGAGATATTGCAGAACATCATGTGAACCGAGCACAAGCAGCAGGAACGGCGTGGGTTTGGCAGTGCCAGGTGCAGCGTGGGGAAATGATGCTCTCGTGGGGTTCCAACTCCTGGAATCCATGGGAAAAGGGATAGCAGAGAGCTAAGGGGTGCTGGGAACATCCAGACCTTTCCAGAGTCCAGCTGAGATGCAGGAGCTGGTCCAAGTAGGGGCTTGCTTGGGTTTTTATTCTGGCTTTTTCCAAAATGCACAGTTTTATCTCCTTGACTGTTGATTTAAATTAGGCACAACGTTATTCTGCGCTCTCTGGGGAGAGACAGAAGCGAATCAGACCCCAGGTGCTCCCTGGGGCCCCTGGTTTAGGTGAGAAGAACCAGCCCTGGCCTGGCTGGCATGCTCAGGGTGCCCCTGGGGCCGTGGGTGCCTCCCCTGGCACGGGGTCCTGGTGTCTGTACATTCACCACGCTGCCACCCCTCCGCTGCTGTCACCCTGGACACGAGCTGCTGGTGGGCAGAAATCCTGCTGGGAGAGGAGGGGGTCCTGCTGGATGGACACCACGCAAGACAAGGTTCTCTCTTGAGGTTCTCTCTCCATCTTCTTTTTTTTTTTTTTTTTTTTTTTTTTTTTTTTTTTTTTGGCTTGGGCTCCGAAATCCATCCTGTTTATTCCTATTTACACCGACGGGTTGACGTGAGAGTGATGCCCCCTCCTCCCTTCCACCCACAGCTCGTAGGCTCTCACTGCTGCAGGGTCTGTGGGTGGGAGAACCTTCTCGACCCTCCTGGGGACCTCTGAATGTTTTTTTATTTTGGGGAGAGGGGTCAGGTTTTATGTAATTTCCGAAGGCTTCAGCAGTTCAACGCCGGGTGAGTCAGCTGGAGGTGAAGGCAAAGCTATTGCACGGAGCTCCCAGAGGCCCTGTGTGCCTCTGCTGCCAAGCGGGAAGGGGTGGCCTTGTCTTTGGTGAGAGTTGTGCCAGCGCTACCTCCTGGTGGCCCCGTGGCCACCCTGTGTCCAGGCCGGGTGACCACGGGCGAGGACCCAGCGAGAGCGCCTCGATCCTCCTGGCGCTCCCACCTCCAACACAGCATCAGGGTGGCTCAGAAAAGCGCCCTTGGGGGTCACCCAGCGGGGTGAGAGACCTTCCCACCCCTCTCCATCCCCACCAGGAGCTGGGGCACCGAGCAGCGCCCGGCTCCAGAGCTCCAGCCCCGTCCCCGCTGTGCATGAATGGCGTCGCCTCCTCTTCCCCCTCCGTCCCTGAAAGAAATGCGGGTGCTGTTTGTGACTCTTAGCAGTGGAGGATCTTCATGAAAGCCTTGCGAAACTCGATGTTGAAGGTGGTGTAGATAATCGGGTTGACAGCGCTGTTGACATAGCCCAGCCACGTGAAGGCACTGTACATGGCCGGAGGGATGTTGCAGTCGCAGTGCATGTTCAGGATGTGAGTGATGAAGAAGGGGAGCCAGCAGATGATGAAAACACCTGGAGGGGGGGAAAAAGGAGAGAGGAGGGTTTTGATTGCTGAAAGCTGGGCGGGTTCTCAGGCTGGGAGAGCTGTGAGGTTCTCTTGGGCAGAAGGGGAATGTATTTCCCAGGGCAACGAGCTCTGTGTGTGTGTGCTCAGTATCCTGGTCTGTGTTTGTGTGCTCAGTGCCCTGCCCTGTGTGTGTGTGTGTGCTCTGTGTGTTCTCAGTGCCCTGCTGAGTGTGTGTGCTCAGTGTCCTGTGTGTGTGTGCTCAGTGCCCTGTGTGTGTGTTTGTGTGTGCTCAGTGCCCTGTGTGTGTGTTTGTGTGTGCTCAGTGCCCTGTGTGTGTGCTGTGTGTGTGCCCAGTGTCCTGTGTGTGTGTTCTCAGTGCCCTGCTGTGTGTGTGTGTGTGTGCTCAGTGCCCTGTGTGTGTGTGCTCTGTGTGTTCTCAGTGCCTTGCCCCGTGTGTGTGTGTGCTCAGTGACCCACTCTGTGTGTGTGTGTGCTCAGTGCCCTGCTCTGTGTGTGTGTGTGCTCTGTGTGTTCTCAGTGCCCTGCTGTGTGTTTGTGTGTTCTCAGTGCCCTGCCTCGTGTTTGTGTGTGCTCAGTGACCCACTCTGTGTGTGCTCAGTATCCTGGTCTGTGTTTGTGTGTGTGCTCAGTGTCCTGGTCTGTGTTTGTGTGTGTGTGTTCTCAGTGCCCTGCTCTGTGTTCTGCCCTGGCACTGAAAAACCCCTCTGCTCGTGTCATGAGCCCAGACACAGCAGGAGCTCTGCCCTTCAGAGGGGTCAGCTCTGCTGAGTTCTACCTTCTGTTCCAGACAGCCCCAGGAGCTCTGCCCCTGTTTTGGGAGCTCGGATGTCCCCAAGAGGGGCAGCTCTGGGCACCTTTAGTGCAGCACCACCAGCTGTGCGTGGCTGGGGAGGACAGACCCCCCATGGGCAGGCTTTGCCTGCCTTATCTATGGAGGGAAATGAATTCTGAGGGGTTTTGGGAAGTCAGCCTGCAGAGGCCTGGGGTTTGTGCAGGGAGCCCAGGGCAGGCAGGGCACGCTCTCACCGAGCACGATGGCCAGCATCTGCGTGGCTTTCTTCTCCTTCTGCTGGGACAGTTTCCTCCTGATCACGGCCTTGAGCAAGTTCCTCGTCTTGCCGTTGGGCAGGGAGTGGATCTCGAAGACCCTGGCTGTGTGGTGGGATTCTTTGGCATGGCCATTCTTCTCCACCTTCCCGGGGCTGCTCAGGGGTGCCTGCAGGGTAGAGTTGTTGCCCCGATTAGAAGCAACTGGCACAATCAACTGGTGGTTACTTGGTGCTGTGGGTTTGAGGGCCGTTTTCTCAGGGGGACTGGTACTGGACACCATCTCCATTTCCATCTCTTCTATGTGACTCTCTGCCTCCTGGACAAGAATCAAATGTCCACAACATAATGACAGGTAAATACACAGAGAGGAGCAACGAACATTCCTTACAGAGTGAAGCTGGATGATGTTGGAGAACAGTCAATCCCTCTTCTCCCTCCCTGCCTGCTGCCTGGAGAAAAGGGCTGTGGTGTGTTTGGATGTTTTGGGCAGATGGGATTGACAGAGCTGCACTGGAGGATTCTCTCTTTTGGCCCAAAGAGGCTCAGAAATGGGGGAGACGCCGTCTCCGCTCTCCACAGGTTTTATTCGGGTTTTCAGAACGAAAAATAAATAAAAATGGAATCAACAAAAGCAAAACCCAGCAAAGCCACTGCAGACCAAGATTTAAATAACAGAGAAGAGGAGGAGGAAATCAAAGGCACAAAAAAATGTTCAAATGCCGTGGCTTTTAGAGCTGATCTTTAGGTGAGCTTAATCTGGCTTTTCGAGCTCTGTGAGCTTAAACCCCCTGCTTCACTCCAAGGAATGGGAAAGACTATTTAAATCTTGAGATCGAACGGCAACCTTTGCTCTTAGGTTTATTTTTCTCCCACCCTACATAAATGAACCTCGTGTCCTGAGGGAGAAGGGGAAGGCTGAAGGCTCTGGAAAGCTCCCACTTCTCTTTAACACTCACCACTTTGCGCTTATTAACTTGGAAGCTCCCATTGGACTTCACAATAACTGTGCAGAGCTTGACGTCTTCTGGATGAGTGCATTTGTCCTAAGGGGCAAGCACCAGCTCAGAGGTTACACAGGCACAGAGGGGTCGGGAAGGGAAGCTGGTAAGAGGGAGGCACGTGGGAATACAAAGGAATCAATCAGGAATTCCTCAGCGTGGCCGAGGCGCCGAGCAGGATGGAAAAGTGGATGGACACCTGCCGTGGAGGAGCAGGGCTGGGGGCTGCTGCTGCCCCCTGTGCCATTCTCCAGAGGAAGGAGGCCACGGAGCTGTGCTGGTGTCTGTGTGTCCCTGCCTCCTTTCCAGGCAGCACAGTGTGGAGCTGGAGCCTCTGGGCCTGCACATCCCCCTGGCGGTGCTGTGTGTGCTGCCAGAGCCGTGTTTTGACAAGTGCTTTCACACCCAGCTGGGCTCCCTGACACGCAGCTCCCGCTTGGAGAGGCTGATCCTGCAGAGCTGTCCTTGCCAGGGAGGAGCTGAGCATCCCAGGCATCCCCACGGAGCCCTGGGGACACCTTACAGCTCCTGCAGGAGGGCTGGAGAGGGGCTTGGCCACCAGGGAATGGCCTTAAGCTGAAGGAGGGTGGGTTAAACTGGATATTGGCAGGAAATCCTTCCCCTGTGAGGGTGGAGAGGCCCTGGCACAGAGAAGGTGTGGCTGCCCCATCCCTGGAGGTGTCCAAGGCCATGTTGGATGAGGTTTGGAGCCACGTGGGACAGTGGAAGGTGTCCCTAAATGGGCTTCGATGTCCCCAAACTGTCCCTGGATTCTGTCACTCTGTGGGGCTGGCCCAGACAGACAACAGTGCAGCCACTCCTGGGCAGCCCAAGGCACTGCTCTGGGGGACTGCAGCAGCTCCTGGAGCAGCCCCTGAGACCCAGGGAGACCCAAGGAGCCCCAGCCAGCGAGCTGGGACCCCAACGTGTGCTACCGGCACCCCCAAACTGACCACAGCACCCCAAACTGACCACAGCACCCAGCTGGGGGAGCCGTGCCCAGGCAGGGAGGTTTGGGGCAGGGGGTTTGGGGCAGGGGGAGGACGGAGAGCTCTGGGTACCTTCAGGGGAGCCTGAGTGTCCGAGTCCAGCACGTGGCTGCTGCGCTTGGTGCTGACGCGCTTCCTGCGGCGCCGCAGCACGATGTAGATCTGCACGTACACCAGCAGCGTCACCATGAAGGGCACGTAGAAGGACACGATGGAGGAGTACACCACGAAGGCCGGGTTGCCAATGATGCACTCCTTCTCGTCTGCAAGGGAAAAACCTTTCAGGGTTGTTGTTCCTGCCCCGCTGCTTGTCCTTGCCTTCTGCCCTCGGGCTGGATCACCCCAAAATTCCTGGCTGCTCCTTGCCTGGCAGCCACGACTGCTGATCCCACCCAACCCAGCGTGCCCAGGAAACTGCTGCCCAAGCTGCCAGTCCTTTTCTCTCCTGCCTCTCCTGTCCCTTTTTGTTTGTGTTTTTACAGAAGAGGGGTTTTGAATTTGTAGTGGACAAATGTCAAGGTGACACGGGTTTGGTGGTGTGTGAACTTCGACACTGCCTCAGTTGTGGTGAGTGTGAAACCTGCTCTGGAACAGCTGGAGATGAACCAGACCCAGAATCAGTGTGCAAATCGTGAGGGGTGGCAGTGGGGGAGAACAAATACACCTCAGAGCTGACCCCACGTCGGTTCCTGGCTGTCTGGGCACCCAGGACGACACCAGGAGCCATCTGCAGGTGGCAGAGGCCTCACCTGTGTTGTTGAGGCCGAAGAGCAGCGGGCAGGAGATGGCAAAGGAGAGCACCCAGACGACGGCGATCATGACGGTGACCCTGCGCTTGGAGCTGTAGCGGGTGTTGTAGAGCATGGGCATGGCCACGGCCGTGTACCTGCAGGGGACACACACACAGCCCTGCTGTCACCCTGCCAGGCTCACACTGCCCCGGCAAGGCGCGGCTCAGGTGTCCCAGGGTGGCTGCAGCCACACCACGAGAGCTGAGGCTGGGTCAGCTCAGCACGGTGTTCTCACAGAATCCCAGAATCCCAGAATCCCAGAATCACAGAATCACAGAATTCACAGAATTCACACAATCACCAAGAGACCTCCAAGACCATCGAGTCCAACCCAGCCCTGAGACCTCAACTAAACCCTGGCACCAAATGCCACATCCATTCTTTGCTTAAACACATCCAGAGATGGTGACTCCACCACCTCCCTGGGCAGACAATTCCAGTACTTTATCTCTCTTTCTGTGGAAAACTTCTCCCTAATATCCAACCCCTATTTCCCTTCTCCTCCCACCCCTTGGCACTCAGGCCTGCTGCACCATCCCAGAATGCAAACAGCAGGACCAGACTGGTGGGAGCACAGAGACAACTCCATCTGCACTCCCAGCACCAGCGTTTCTGTGTCTCCGGACAGAATTCCCCTCCCGGAGCTCATGGAGATCCTTCAGGCTGCTCTTCAAAGAGCTGCCACCTCTGAGTCCCAGGTGAGATGTGACCACACAGAGGTGGCTGGGACCTGCCACCCCGGCTGTGGCACGCCTGGTGGCACTGAGCCCTCACCTGTCAATGCTGATGGCACAGAGGTTGAGGATGCTGGCCGTGCACATCATGACGTCCAGGGTGACAAAGATGTCGCAGTGGATGCGGCTGAACCGCCACTCCCCAACCACCTGCAGAGAGACAGAGGGCTGGTGAGGAATTCCTGGGGCTGGAGAGGAATTCCTGGGGCTGGTGAGGAATCCCTGGGGCTGGAGAAGAATTCCTGGGGCTGGAGAGGAATTCCTGGGGCTGGTGAGGAGTCCCTGGGGCTGGTGAGGAATTCCTGGGGCTGGAGAAGAATTCCTGGGGCTGGAGAGGAATTCCTGGGGCTGGTGAGGAGTCCCTGGGGCTGGTGAGGAATTACTGGGGCTGGAGAGGAGTTCCTGGGGCTGGTGAGGAATTCCTGGGGCTGGAGAGGAATTCCTGGGGCTGGAGAGGAATTCCTGGGGCTGGTGAGGAGTCCCTGGGGCTGGTGAGGAATTACTGGGGCTGGAGAGGAGTTCCTGGGGCTGGTGAGGAATTCCTGGGGCTGGAGAGGAATTCCTGGGGTTGGTGAACAATTCCTTTGGAATGGTGAGCAGCCCCTGGGGCTGGGCTGCTGCTGGGGCACAAAAGGAGGGTTTGGCCGGAGGATGGAGAGGTGGGTGATTTGGGCTGTGCTGGTTCAGGGGCAGAGCTCTGTCCCTTCCAGGCCACTGTGGGTCCGTCCTGCCCAATTCCACCCGGGGGTAGCCCCAGCAGCAATCCCGGGCTGGCACTGCGGTGACATCACGGAGCACAAGGCTCCTCCGGCTCAGAAGCGAAGATAAAGGAGCTTTACCAGCTCTGGGAAGCGTTTCAAGGCAGAATAAGGAGGAAAATGCATTAATTTTAATTCCCAAGCACCTCTAATTGTACTTACAGCTTTTTTTCCCCACCAATTTTTCCAATTACACCCAGCAAAGGTCAGCAGCTGACAAGCAGGAGCTTCCCTTAGTTTCTTAGTTTAAAAAATCCGGGTAGACATTCCTCACCTTTATCTTTTTTTTTTTTTTTTCTATTTTTTTTTCTTGTGAGCCAAACGAGTTTAATTCAGAGTGAAAAGCCTTTAACACTCCATACGATGTGCTAAAGACAAAGAACTAATGATAACACTTCCAGGCACCAGTGGCCTTTTTTCTCTTCACTTCTCTTGCTGTTGAAGCTGAACTTTGCCAATTAAGTTTAATAGCAATTATTCGGACTGCTGTGGTTGACATGTGATGAAAAAAAAAAAAAAAAAGTATATTTCCCTCTTAACAAAAATAGAGTCCTACTGCATTTGAAAATAGAATGAATAAGATATCTATTCTTCAGTTATTTCTGCTCTGATATACATAACCATAGGCAGCATAAAGAAGGAAGAATGACTGCATTGAAGCCTGAGTGACAGATGAATACTCAGTGATTAAAAAAGCACTTAAGAGACGGTTACATCAGGAACTTGGAGGAGAATTTGCCAAAAGGCAAAGGTTTCCAGCCAGATCCAAACCTCTGTAAAACCAATTTCCTCAGGGCATGGTTTGGGAGACGCTGGGAACTGCAGTTCTTTCTCTTGGTGCTTTCATTTATTTATGGAGAAAAATCTCCAAAATTTGGGGATAAAAAAGATCTGTTTGAACCAAGGCTGGATTTTGGGGGTTTTTTTAATGTTTCATTTTGATTTTGAGTTTTAGGCCAAGCTTGTGACACCAGACCTGGAGAAAACTGTCCAGAACACTGGCAGATTAAAGCAGCTGTGGCTCCTGACCAACCCCCGCACGTGAGCCCAGAAAAAGGGAGAGGATTTTGCATCATTCCTGATTTATTCTTCTGTCTTAAAAATTAAAATCATCTGAGAGATTCTTCTGGCTTGACCTGAGGGAGCAGGAGCGTCTCCACTGCTGGAATTCCAGCAAAGGGAATTCCAGTCCATCCTATTCCTTTTTTTTACCAGGAGCAGAGGTTTCCAATGGGTCTGGTAAAAAAGGGATGGGATGGGGATGGGATGGGAATGGGAATGGGGATGGAATGGAATGAAATGGAATAGAAATAGAAATAGAAATAGAAAGAAATAGAAATAGAAATAGAAATAGAAATAGAAATAGAAATAGAAATAGAAATAGAAATAGAAATAGAAATAGGAATGGAACGGAGCGGAACGGAACAGAACAGAACGGAACAGAACAGAACAGAACAGAACAGAACAGAACAGAATAGAATAGAATAGAATAGAATAGAATAGAATAGAATAGAATAGAATAGAATAGAATAGAATAGAATAGAATAGAATTAGACTAGAACAGAATGACATCAAGGTCCCAGAGGCAGTGCCTGCTCTCCCACCAGCCTGTGGCCACGTTCATGAGCTTCAGCAGAGGCACGGGGCTGTCCGTGCTCTGAGTGCCAGGAAAACAATCATTAACTCCAGTGATAATTAGCACTGTGCTCTCTCACAGCCCCTGTCACGTCTGTGGGTTTGTTTTGTTTGCAGCAGGACTCAAAGGGCTCCTTGGCTCCTTCCGCTGCTCTCCTCTCTGTGTTATCGTTCCCTCCAAAAGTGAGTGCCTGGGAATTAACTGGAACCTCAGGACGGTTTTGTGCTGAAGGCTGAGGTGTGAAAAGTGATTTTCTCCCTTATATTGTAACATAAAAACTGTGGATTCCCATTCTACTTCCACAATTGCCTTCCTGCAGCCCGTCAAACACAGGCCCTTGATTGCCTATTTTCTCTTTTTTTTTTTTTTTTGATTGCTGGATTCAATGATCCTTGTGGGTCCCTTCCACCTCCACAAATTTGATGTGGTTTCAGTGTGATACCCGTGGTGGAGTTTTGAACTCATAATTGGGGCCCTTTCCCTCCTGACCCCGAATTTCTGGTGCAATTGGGGGATGTCATTTAGCCCTCTGAGCAGCAGTGAGGTTTCAAGCTAGCTGCTCTCACATCCATCTCCTGGGAAAAAAAAGCCTGGTAATTTCAGGAATGAAAAAGCTACAATTTCAGGAACAGGAGGGGAAAAAAAAAAAAAAAAAAAAAAAAAAGGCAATTTCAGGAATGAAAAAACCCTGCACTTGAAGGAACGAGAAAACCTGTATTTAGGGCACGGAAAACACTTCTGGGGAAATTCAGGAGGCCTGGCAGGAGCTGATTTCCAGCCTGCCTAAATCCTTGAGCCAGGAATTGTGATCCCTTACCTCCAGGTAGACCACCCAGGGCATGCAGAGCGTGGCCACCAGCAGGTCAGCCACGGCCAGGCTGACGATCAGGTAGTTGGTGGTGGTCTGCAGGGCTCTCTCCCTGTGGAGCACGAGTTTAGAGAGTTAGGATTTTTTTTAGCCAAAAGGTTAGAAGCAGGTTATATCGATTTAGATGCAAGCTAGGAAAAACGAAAGGTAAGTAAATGGTTATCAGGTGGTGGAGCTGGAGCTGGGTGATGCATTGCTGAGTGTGATGTGCTTGGTTAAAGTTGTGTTTATAAAAGGAAATTAAATAGAGGGACCATCAAAATGACAAATAGGAACCAATGGGACCATGACCTGCACCTGGATTCAGTGCTAATTAATGGATTAATGCTAATTAATTCCTCCATGAAGCAGGAGGGATTGGATGGTGCCAAAAGGCCCTGCCAGCAGCAAGGAGGTAGAGAGGTCATTGTGATGAAGACTTTCCTGACTTCATCTTCCAGGTCAACTGACCCAATCCGAGACCTGCCCAGTTCAAGAGGAGAATTGCCTGTGAAGGGATTTTAACCTCATTTTAGCTTCATTTTAACCTCATTTCAACCTCATTTTGGTACAAAGCAGGAGTGGGAGGTGCTGGGATTATGCAAACGTGCAATCATTTTGTGTCTATAAGACTTTGGGAATAAACAGAGGGCCAAGAGCCTGGACTCCTGACATCACAACAAACCATCCCACTTTAAGCTTCACTAATTAGGGAGTCCTTAATGGCGATTTTAGGGGTGTCCTGGGCTGTAGTTTAGGATGTATTCTATCACCATCTGCAGTTAATGGCCCATCAATGCCTCGTGCATGACTCACAGATCACTCCCTCCGGGTGTTATCTCTCTTTAATGGGCCATCAAGGAGCTCCTGGATGACTCAGCATCCCATTGGGAGATGCTCCGCCCACGGGGAGGAGCCAAGCATTCTCACCTGGATATAAGCTGGGATTTGGGACAGTAGAAGCAGCCCTCACCCACTGGATTCCCAGAGGACTGGAGCTACCAGACCTACCAGACCTTTCTACGAGATCACTGCTTCAGGAAGACCCCCTCACCTGGACTGCTTCCATCACCCTGATCAGGCTGTGTTCTGACTCTGTCAGTGGTTTGTTCTTTGGTGGTTTTTCTGGGGGGGGGGGTTTGGGGTTTCTTTTGTTTGTTTGTTTGTTTTTGGGTTTTTTGGGGTTTTTTTTTGGTTTTTTTATTGTTGCATTCATTTTATTTTATTTTATTTTATTTTATTTTATTTCCTTTTATTTCCTTTTCTTCTCATTAAATTGTATTTCTGACTTGGAGCCTCTCACTTGGTTTGCTTTCAAACCACAGCCAGGGGTTCCTCAGGGCTCACCTGGACACGGCCATGCACACCAGGACGTTGCCAAAGACGATGATGAAGATGAGGAGGGCCAGCAGCACGGCGTAGTAGTTGTAGTGCGGCTTCTGCGCCGCGTCCGACGCGTTCAGGGCCCTGCTCCAGTTCCTGTCCCCGTCGTACCACGAGAGGTTGAGGGGATCCATGGGGCTCCGAGTGGCAGCTGCCGGCCCCACCCTGCCGAGGAGCGGTTGGAGGTCGGGCCAGCATGGAAAAATCAGAAATGGGATTAATGAGGTTGGGTTGTCCCCGCCCCGGGTGGGAGGTTGGGAATGGGAGCAGGGCTGAGCCAGGCAGGGATTCCTGGAGCTGGGGTTTGTTTCCAGCTCACCCCCACACTGCTGGGCCAGTTCCTCGGTGCTAAAGGTGGGTCAGGTGTGGGGTTTTTGCTCCCTGTGAGGTGTGCACAGTTCAGGGCAGAAGTGCCATGACCCACTTCATGTTTATTTTCCATGTGTTTCATGGGCCTTTGGGCTGTATTCCTTTTATTTTTTTTTCTTTTGTCTTTTCCTTAGTGTTTTGTTTTGTTTTGGGGTTTTTTTCCCTCTAGCAGCGAAATAAATAAATTTTAAACCCGAGCAGTGACAATGATGGAATTTGACAGCAGCAGCTTTGCAGTCAGGGCTGCCTCTGCCATTGCCCCTTCACAGTGAGGTGACAGTGAAGGGGGACATGGTGAGGACACAGCCCTCAGCAGCTCCTGGCACTGGGAACGTGGTTTTCCTGCTTTTCCTTGGAAAATCTGGTCACCACAGCAACACCCCCCACCATTCCTGGCCAATGGCCACGTGCTGGGCACTCCTCCAGAGATAAAATATAAAAAAAGTGGGATTTCTGTGGAGTTCCCTAAAACCTGGGGAAGATTTGGCATTTGTTTTACCCCTGTGAGTGGCTTTTGGACCTTTTTCTGTCCTTCTGTGCTGTCACAATATCCTGGAGAAATTCAGCTGCTGGGACAGGGGTTTGTGTGTCATCAACTTGAAACTCAGACACCAAAAAGCTCCTCGGTGCTGAAGGAGGCTGTGGGGTGGGGAGCTCTGGCTGCTGCTGGTTTGGGGTCCCTCTCTGGTGCCAGGATAGGAAAAGCCAATTCCATGTTTGCAGTGAGACTCCCGGGGTGTTTTTGGGAACGTTTTCCCGGCTGTGTGGGGAGGATGTCCCAGCTCTGGGCTCAGGGCAGGGCTGTGGGCATGGACATTCCCTCACCACGCCTCTGTCCCACTCAGAGCAGGGATTTCCACACTGCAGAAGCAATTTGGGCTCGAATTTGAGAATCCTCTCAGTTCAGAAATCATCCCTGAGCTCTCCACAGCCCAGTGATGCAGGAGGAGCTGGAAATGCCAACCCCTGACTGGGATCTCCTGAGCCTTTCACAGAGGCCTCGAGCTGTGCCAGGGAGGTTTATCTCGGATATTATTGGGGGAAAAAATCCATGTTAAGGGTTGGCAGAGCAGCCCAGGGCAGTGCTGGGGTCCCCATCCCTGGAGGGGCTCAAACCCCTCTGCAAGTGGCACTTGGGGCTGTGGTTTTTTTGGTGCTGCTCTGACGGAGCTTTTCCCACCTAAACAACTCATCCCATCTTCCTGTGGCCTCATTCCCTGCTCGAGGATGAAACATTCCGTGTTTCCCAGGCTGTTTTCCCACAAAGAGCCCCCGGGGGGATCTGGCCGTGCTCTCAGACACCCCAAACCAGGGCCACTCCATCCCCTCCAACAAAAGACAAAGCCACTTCGATTTATTAAACCACGTAAGTGATCAAAATAGCAAAACATTTGCAAATATCAAATTCACCTGGGAACAATGGTTTCTTTATGTTTCACCGAGCTTTTGTGTGCTTTTCTCATTCAGAGAACAATTTGGATAATAATCCTTGGAAATTTGTTGCATATGGGTCCTTAATAGCTGATAATTCAAAAAGTGTCTGTCTGACAGTGCTATCAGCAGCACTTGATAGCTCTACAAATGTCTTCTTAGGAGCTGTCAAAGTGTCAGAAATTAATTAAATGTTAGCTTCTGTGACTCAGAGTGAAGGGGAAAAATCAATGCTAAATACAGCAACAGTTTTTTTCTCTTCTCCTGTTGCCCTTTCATAATGCAAAACTATCTCGAGGAGGCAGAACCATGCAGAAAATGCAGGGTGGGACAAAAAAAAAAGAAAAAAAAAAAAAAAGGCAGGGACATGGAGAAGTGTTTTTGAGGTGTAAAAGGGATGGAAGGGTTTGGGATGGGCAGGATCAGCCCCTCGGGTTTAAATAAAATTGGCTTTAAGAAGGAAAAGCCACCAAGAGGGAGATGGGCTCAGCAATTCCAGCCTTTTCCAGGCTGTTCCCTGGTGGAGCTGGAGGAGTCATTTATAGCTCATCTCTGGTGTCCATTCATCAGGAATTTACTCAGTGGTGGTTTAGGGAGGGTGTAAAAAATCCCTGGGTGAAGTAATTAAAATCCCCTTTCATTTCCTCCTCTATCTCCCTCGAGATTTTTTTTTTTTCTTTAAACGGATCTATTTTCGCAGTAATAATTTTTGTCTTCGTGTGCACCATGAGCAAAGTTAAAAGGCAATGTTTGAGTGTTGTAAAAGTGAAAAGATTTGGTGTTTCTATCAAAAAAAGAAAAAAAAAAAAGTTTAATTTGGGAAAATGAAAGAGAAGAAAAGTTCCAAAAGCTTTGCATGAAATAGGGAAACTTAAACACCAAAAGCTGGAAATTAAAACTGTGTGATCACACAATTAAAGGCTGTGCCCAGTACACATCCTCATGGCACAAACTACAATTACACGGACAACTCTGTGAATTCCCAGCTTTGGGAAGTTTGAGTTTCCCATCCTAAAAACAACCTTCTTTTCCCCAGCCCCAGGACTGGCAGCACCTGGAGGCATTTTTGGTGGCCATTGAGGTGTTCTGGGAGTCTCTCAGTCCTGCTTTGAGCAGCAATTTTGATTTCAGTGCTGACAGTTCCTCAGCAGAGAAGGAAGAAGCACTTAAAGAGCCAGCTGGAAAAGAGAGAGGCTTTTCCTGCATTTTCCTCGGAAAAGGGAGAGGGAAGGGATTGAAAACACGGGGAAAAGGCACAAATAGCACCTGGCTCTGGCCTTGGTGAAGCTCCTGCACAGAGGGAAAACAGAGTCTTGGTTTGAGGGAGAGAGAGCCCCAAAAGGCCCAAATTCCCTCGGGAATTACCGGCAGCAAAGCCACTCTAATTCCCCCCCCGAGTCCCCCCGGATTTCCAGGGTGGCTGAGCTAATCCAGATATGGATTTGCTGCAGGGTCAAGGGCAGGACAGGGCTGCAAGGTCGCAGCCTCCTGTCTGATGGCAGCAGTGCAGCAGCACCAGTGCAGCAGCAGCATCCCTCTGCTCACTGCTGCTGCTCCTGCCCCTCACATCCCCTTCCCTGCTCCAGCAAAACCCCCTGGGAGCAGCTGTCCTGCCCCTGGAGGTGATCTGCTGCTGGAATTCCCAGGGAGAGGCTGCTGGAATTCCCAGGGACAGAAGCTGCTGGAATTCCTGGGGACAGAGGTTGGTGGAATTCCCAGGGAAAAGGCTGCTGGAATTCCCAAAGAAGGCTGCTGGAATTCTCAGGGTAAAGGCTACTGGAATTCCCAGGGTAAATCCTGCTGGAATTCCCAGGGAGAGATGCTGGAATTCTCAGGGTAAAGGCTGCTGGACTTCTCAGGGAGAGGCTGCTGGAATTCCCAGGGACAGAAGCTGCTGGAATTCTCAGAGACAGAGGCTACTGGAATTCCCAGGGTAAATCCTGCTGGAATTCCCAGGGCTGAGGGCAGGAGTGCAGAGCTCTGCCCTGATCTGCTCCCAGCTCCCTGCCCTTTTGCAGAGCAAACTGCAGAAGGTTTGTTTGCCGTGCCGTGTTCCTCCTGTCTAATCACACTTGTGGCACAGGAGATCTCTCCCTGCCCACGGGGGATGTCACCACCAAACAAACCCCCTGAAACCTTTCCTCTCTCAGAAACAACAAAGTGTGAGCCTCCTCTTGGTTTTCACTCCACTTGCAAACACTCCCAGGGATGAAATCCTGCCTGGAGTGACCCTGAGGAGTGTCAGGCACTGTCACTCTTGGCCCTGGTAAATAAAGATTTGGGGCCAGAGCTTCACCCAACCTTTGCTTCTGCACAGAATCCCCCAAAGGTTTCACCTCGGACACATCGAGGATGACATCTGGAGTTCGGGGTGAGCTTTCCTCTGCAGCCCAGACACAATTTTGGGACCTAACTCAGTGTGCACCCAGCAGGGAGACAGCATCCCAGGGCAGCAGGGACAGCATCCCCAGGGGAGATGTCCCCCTCCTGCTGTCCCCGGGGTGCTGTGCCTGCAGATGGTGGCAGGTTGATGTTTCCTGCTGATTGCTGCTGCCCAGAGGTGCCCATCAGGCTGCTGAGGCTCTCACAGACAGATCCTCTCCAAGGGCATGGCACAGAAATCCAGCTCCAAGTGGGATTTGCACAGAAGGCTGCCTCCCTGAATGTTGTCACCCTCCTCTGGAATTCTGGAGCCAATGGGCCGTGGAAAACTGTCAAACTGACGTCCTGTGCGTCCTCAAGATGTGTGCTGGGCTCCTCTGAGAACGCAGCAGAGATGTTCCACTCCAAGGAAATAACATCATTTTCTTTGGAGTGGGGAGGAGGTGGAAGAGGAAGGGAAGGGGAGAAATGTGCTCGAGGAGCTGCTTTGTTTCCCAGTTCAGGGGGGTTGTGCAGGGGGGGAAAAAAAGCATCTTCTGTTTTGTTTTTGCAGACAAGAATCGCTGTGGATTCCTGGTCGTGGCTCCCTGGAGAGCAAAGGAGGTGTGGAACAGCTGGCACCCAGCAAGAACCTTCCCCTGACGGATTCTGCTCGGGGAACAGCGTCTGCAGGCAGGGAGGAGCAGGAGGAAAGGCCGGGAGTGAGGAAAATATTGTAAACTCTGCCTTGACCTGAGGGCAGGCTGCTGATGCTGCTGACAGAGGCCGGCCCTGGCTGGGCTCCTGCAGGAGCAGCTGCCAGAGAACCACCCAGCACAGCCCCGGGGGCTTCGGATAAACTCCCCGGGCACTGAGAGCTTGGTGAAGATGCAGCGGGAGGTGACAGGGGAGGTGACAGCCGGGACCGAGGGGCTGGCAGTGATTACACCTGGGCACAGCTCCCCTGTCCCCTCCCTGGGGACAGGGACCAGCACACTGCAGGAGCAGGAGGTTTGCCCACTCTGCACCCACAGGGGCAGAACTCGAGACAAAAATCCTGCCCAGGCTGGGGCTTTTAGGGCACTGGGTTCTAATTTCAACGCTGCAGCCTTCATATCTATCAAAGCAACAGTTCTGCCATCAGCTCCTTCCAAAAACCTCTGGAAAATCTTCCTCCTCTGCCTTTCCCCATGGCCCAGATCCTTTTCCACCCAAGATGTAAAGGTGTGTTCACTGCAGCTATTGCTCACTCCTGATTCAGGAACAGTTCGAATTAATACCTAATAAATATCTAATCGGATCTATTTTGCATAATATCTCACTGGATCCTCTTGCCAGGGAACGTTGACACATCCCCCCGAGCACCTAGTCCCAGTTTTTCCTGCTGTTGAGCACAGCTCTGAGCTCTGTGGTGACAAGTCCCCGCTGCCACCGCGGCCTCTGAGTCACCTCCTGAGCTGTTCCTGCTGATGCCAGGGAATTTTCTGTTCCCAGCATTTCCCTGCCTGATATCGCTGCCTCAGAGCTCCCTGCTCCCATCCCGGGCTGGGATTCACCCTCTGGACTGCAGGGAGGGTTTTCCTGGCTCAGGGCAGGACAATCCCAGCGCCTTGTGGCTCCAGAATTTCCAGGCTGAGCCCTGGTTTTAAGGCAGATTTCCCAGTTCTCCATTTGTGGTGTTTCTCTTTCAATCAGCCCTTCTTTCCCTACGGAATTTTTGGCAGAGTTTGGATCGGTGTTGCAGGAAGGGAAAGGGAAGAAGTTTTGTCCTGGAGCATTTGTCCTTCACCCCTGTGATGGAGCAGAACCTTCCCAGGGCAGTGCTCCTGCCCTCCCGGACCCCGGGGCACACACCAGGCTGCACCCTCTGTCCTGAGGCTGAAGTTCCCTGGGAATTCACTGCCTGCTGCTTTCAGACCCTCAGAAAAACCTCATCCTTCCACGTTTCTCAGCAAGTCCTGGTGGAGGGGAAGAATTCAGTGATCTCCTCCCCAGAGAGGGAGAAATGCTCCTGTAATTCCTTTAACAAGTCCTTCTGCTAATAAAAATCAGACTCCATTTTTTTTTCCTTTTTTTTTTAAGGAATCTTTCAAATTAACGGTTGAGGCCTTGTCTTCACTCAAGGCTTGCCACCAAACCTGCTTTTGTCAGCAATCCTCCAGTCTGAACATTTTCTCACCCCAAGATACTGAACAGCCAAACCCAGGAAGGTCAGCGAGGAGAGGTTGCAGTGGATTGGTTTTGTGCTCTTTGGTTTGGGGTTTTTCCCATGAATAATCATCATTTTAGGGCCAGTTTGGGTGTTAATAATTCCCTCCAACAACAACCTTATCCCAGATAAGCCCAGCAGTGCCCCTGCCCACCTGGAATTCAGGAGAGGTTTGGCAGAGCCTCGGGTTCCTCCTGCCCTTGAGGGATCTGTGGGTGCAGGGCAAGCTTTGATCTCTGCTGCACTTGGCACAGATGAATTTTTCAAGCTGGAGCTGCTCCAGACAGAGCCCACTTGAGCTGGATGGGCAGAAATGGCTTTTTAAAAATCATTTCTAACCCCGTGTTTTCAGCTTTGGACACACAAGCAGAGATATTGGGCACGAGTGGGTTTTCAGTGGCCACAAGGGAAGGATTTATTCCCTCCCTGTGCTCTCACAGAGGGATGGGCTCTTCAGAGGCAGCTCTTCAGCCTGGGAGATATTGGCTCTTATTAAATATTGCATTACTATAGACCCAACATCCTGTTCTCCACAAAAGCCCTTTTATTTTTTTTTTCCTCCTCATAATTCCTTTATCTGTATCCTAATGCCAAATCTCCCTGACGAGATCTGAGCCTCTGACTAATCTAATAAATTCCCAGCTTCATGAATGCTGGTGATCTGTATTCCTTTAGAATCTGTGCTGTGTTTGAGATCATCCACCAATGTCTGCAAATAACCCTTAATCACTCACACAGCCAATTGTGCGATTTCGGAGGAGTTGGAAAGGTTGAATCCCTTCCCACCCCCCCCTTAGTTATGTACAGAAGTGGCTGAAATTTGAACAAAATATTTACTTTGAAGTGCTGGATAAAACGTGGCAAATATTTAAGGGGTTTTGTTGTTTCTTGGTTGTTGGTTGTTTTTTTTTTTTTTCATTATTTGTTTTTGTCTGTCGAATGTTCACATTTTGGCACTTGGCATTTGAAGTGTAAAACAATTTAATTGCAGGAATAGGCTGTGTTAATTCCTTAAAGGGCTGAATAAACGCTTTTTGCTGCCCCTCCAGCCGGGCTTCCCACCTCTGTGCAGCACCTGGCACAGGGATACTGTAGCTCTCGAGTCCTTCAGCCACACTTTATTAAAAGTAAATAATAATAATTCAGATTGAAGCCGTCAAATATTTGCCCTCCACTTATGTCACCGAGAGCTCGTTGAACATCTGCTCCTTCCACTCCTCCCCTTGAGCTTGTTTGCAAAAATGTTTGCCAAAAGCAGCGAGTTCCAGAGGAGAACTCCTTTTTTTTTTTTCCTTTTCCCCAGATTTGTGGGGGTTTGCCCCAAACCACCCACGGCTGAGGTTTGGCTGAGGCTCTTAGGCTCTTTGAGCAGCTCTGATGAGGATGTCACAACCCTGATGTGACTCCCCCTTGCTCCAAGTGCCACTTCCCTGCATTTAAAACTCCGGGAAAACACTTAATGAATTATGCTGCTGTCCCTCGTGGGCAAGGAACAGAGGCAGGCTCCAGCCCCAGAGGGAAGGCTCCGAATGTTCCTCCACCCCCAGTTCTCCTCAAATTTCAAATCCTAATGATCCTCAATCATTTATTTAATCCCCGGGCTAAACCAGCTCAGCTGTTCTACCCCTGACTTCCATCCCGCCTTTCCCATCTTTGCAGGCAGAAAAAAAGGAGAGGAGGAGAAGCCACCTTTGGTTGTGGATTTGTCCTTTTCCAGCTGCTGTGGGCGCTGAGCCGTGCAGGAATTGTGCTGGACCAGCAGCTCTGGAGATCAGCATCTGTTCTCCTGCAGAGCCCTGCTCCTGGGCCTCTCCACGGCCAGTGTTTGCCCAATCTCCTCGGGCTGACCTTCCTGAGACCTTTCCAGAGCAGCTCATTGCCTTTTTTGACATCTGCAATTCTTTAATTGTTCCGTCTTTCAGCCCTCCCTGCTCTGCCTCCCCACCTCAGCTCTGCTGCATCATCGTGTCCCCCTCTCTGCTCAGCTCACCCCACCCACGGAGCCACGAATTCTTTTGAGTTGCTGCTCCTTTTTTTACCACAAAAAAAAAAAAAAAAACCCTCAGTTCTTCAAGGAATTATTGCTCCCGGGCAGGGGGTTCAGTTCCCCCAAGGAAGATGCTCTGTGAGGTTTTCCTGTGTGTTCTGGGGGAATGTTTTTTCCCTGCCTGGCCTTTGCCTGGTCAGTCAAACTTCCCAAGAGCAGAGGGGTCTCACGGAGTGTTTTAAATTCTCTGGTGTTTAGTGAATTCTGATGGTGGAAGGATTTTGCTCCCATCACGTGTGGGGATTTCACCTGTTTTCCAGGTGAAATTGTGGCTATTTTCAGGGCACATCGTGGCTATTTTCCAGTGAAGTGTTGGCTGTTTCCAGGTGAAATCGTGGCTATTTTCCAGGTGAAATCACAGCTATTTTCTGGTGAAATCGTGGCTATTTTCACAGTGAAATCGTGGCTATTTTGCTCCGTACCTGAGCCACAAAGTTACAAAAGTGATTCAGGCTCTTCTCTTGTTTCCACTGAACTTCTCCCATTAAACCTTCATTAAAATTCCGGCTCATTAAGGTGCTGCAGGGGACTGTGTGGAGCTGTGTGTGGAGCACAGCCCAAGAACAAATCGGAATTTCCAGGTCTCCAACCTCTTGACAGAGGATCCCTCGCTCAGTTCAAGAATCCCTTGTTCAGGTTTTGGGGCTGATCCTGCCCAATAAAAAATTAAAATCCTTGGAAAGACAAATCTTTTCTTCCCGTTGGTGGCATCACTGACAAATCCCGGCCAGGGAAGGAACCGGAACCTTCAGTGCTCCATGTTTTTTGGCTGATTTGAGGGATTTCTCTCGCTCTGTCCCAGCCCTGGCATCGCTGCACACACACACACTCAGCTGCTGCTCTCCTGAATTTCATCTGGCTTTCACACAGTCAGCAACATTTCCAGCCTGCTGGGAAGTGCACACTGCATCCATCAGGAACCCAATTCCTAAATCCAGTGAGCGGGACAGTGAATTCCACGTGATTTCCATTTCCCTTTAATCCACCAAGTCATTAGCAGGGCTCCAGAAAGGCATGAATATTCTTCCCCTGCTTGGCAGGGAGCGGATTTTCTTTCAGATGAAGCGTTACAAGGAGCTGTAATGTTTTTAATTAAGGTGCTGGGCGCCGGTTATTGTGGAAGTTCAGGCAGGACTGAACCCGGGGCTGTTTAATTCATCAGCAATAAAAATCGCTGGCTGCAGAGGCTAAAATCACGATCTGGAGAGAGAAGCCAAACTTGCTGAAGGTGAAACAGCCACAGAAGCCCAAAAAAAAGCCTCTTGGTCTTGGTCATCCTGGAATAAAAATTCTCTTTTACGTGCTCAGGCTCCGTTGCTTGAGCCTGTGGTTCTGTCCAGTAAAATAAATCCCCCAAAATTCACTGTTGTGCTTTGCTCTGTGATCAGCTGGCTGCTGTTCCTGTGACTGGTTTTTGTCTGATCAGGAGTTAGACCCACTCCCAGGGGTGGCTGTGTTCTCCCACCTGACACATCAAAGATGTCTTGGAATAATATTTTCATGGGAATGCTGAAAGCTGATGGACATGTGCAAGTTATTGAACTGTCTCTTTAGTAATTGCTTTGCCTGGTTTGGGTTGGTTTTTGTTCATTCTTTTTTCTGAAATGTGTTTATTGTCTCTACAAACATTATTTCTTAAGCTAAATTTTGATGGTTGGGAGTCTGAGGCCTCCTGACTCAGAAATTAAACAGGAAAAATTAAATTGCCAAGTGTAGCCCCAAAGAATCTCGACTTTATTATTATCATTATCCCTCCTTGTCATTTTCTGTTAGGCTTGTGATTTCCTAATTGATTCTTCCTTCACGCCGAGAGAGAGAGAAACAAAATAAACCTCGAGATAAACAAAAAAAAAAAAAAAAACTCTTGGAAAGGATGACAAAGGCAAGTGCTGAGCACCAGGAATCACATGTAGGCAAACATCCTCCCACAGAACAGAAATTCTCCTGCCACTGGTGACCCCCTGGCAGGAAATGCAGGTTGGGCTGCAGGGAGCCTGCCTGGCCTCGGCTGTGTGTGATAAATACAGGATAGAATTGGCTCTTCGCAAATATCAAAGTGAATACTAAATGTGTTGTGTTAGAAAGTTATGTTGTGTTAATGTCGTGTGCTTAAATTGTCTGTTTAGGCAAAATAATACCCAGTGAACATGTAAAAACAAACCCTGGTATTGATATAATGTGCTTAAACTGTCTGTTTAAGCAAAATAACATCCAATGAACATGTAAAAACAAACCCTGATATTAATATAATATACTTTAACTGTCTGTTTAGCCAAAATAACTTCCAGTGAACATGTAAAAAAACTCTGCTATTGATATAAAATGCTTAAACTGTTTAGGCAAAATAGCATCCAGTGAACATGTAAAAAGCCCTGCTATTGATACACCGTCAGCATCTGCCATCTGAAGAAAGTATAAACCAAGGCCCAAACTAAAAGTGATAATGAAAACACAGCCAAGAAACACACGTGCTCTAAAACAGCAGACCCAAAAAGAAGCTGGACAGTTCCTAGAATATAAAACTATTTTGTAAAAGAAAAAATTTGAATATTCAACAAAACTGATGCAATAAAAAGAGAATTAAAGAGAATTAAAAAAATAAAAAGCCTTTGGAATAGCAAGTTGTGGCCTTAGCTGAATGCCAGGTCACCCAGGCAGCCGTGCTTCCTTTTGCTTTATTTATTTCCTAATTGTCTTATTTTTTAATTTTTTTTTATTATTATTATTAAACTTATTTCTTAAAATCTACCCGGAGGCAGGTGCTGTGCACCCTGAGCCCTGCAGCTGGGCGAGGTGAGGAGTCACTGTCCCCGGGCTGTGGGAGGAAAGGAGAAGCCCTGAGCAAAGCTGGACCTTGTGCACGCGCTGATTTTTGGTGGGTTTCCCATGGGAATGTTCCAGCTCAGGCCCAGGAGTTCTCAGCCAGCCCTGGCCCGTTCTGCTCCCCACAACCAGCACTGGGGTATTAAAATAAGATATTTAATAAGTGCTGCCTCACCCCACCACGTTTGCTCCGTGTGCACGCTTTCCTCAGCAAAAAGGGGAGGAAAACCTGCCCAATTCCCTCTGATGCTGCTCCAGAAGTGTTCGTGCCCCCTGAGCTCTCACTGTGCTGCTGCCACTGGGATTTTTGAGTCCTTTTATCCTCCAAATGTTGTTTTATTTTTTACCACCCCTCCGCTGGCAGAGGCTGTGTGAGCTGCAGCAGCCCTGGCTCTGTTCCTGCCCGACAATTCCACAATTATTGACCCATTCCCGATGATCCGGGCTGGGACCAGCAGCAGCAAACAGCAGCCTTCAGCAGGCAGGAGGGAGCCCTGGGGCTGAAATCCCTCTGGGTGTGAGCTGCACATCACCAAAGGTCTGGGATTTACTCTCAGGCTTTGTCTTCAGCCTGGAAATAAATCCAGAGGCAGGGATCCCCCAGCTCTGTCCCCAGCAGTTCCCTCGGTGCTGTCCTTGGAAATAAAATCTAAGTCCTGCTTTGCTTCCAGTTGTGAATTTGAGGGGGAAAAAAAGAGGAAATTTAAGGAAATTTGAGGGAAAGGCTCCCCTTTCAGTCTGGTTTTCTAGAATGGAAAGATAAGCAGGAATCTGAATCTCACTGGTACCTTATGTGCCGTTTATAAATAACAATAATAATAATAATGGTGATGCTTTATAATAATGAGTGTCATGCTTTAATCACCTCGTGTTTCACAGCACAGGCCCCAGGCATGGATCACAGCCTGCTTTCCAAATGAAAATCAACCAATCTGTAGGACTCCACTCACATGGAAATCCTGATGTTGACTTTTTGACTCCCTTGCTGGCGAAAAAAAAACAACAACCACATTCTTTGTTCTACTTCTAATTCTTACGGTTTTGCCGTCAAAGTGCAAATGAGGAGCTTTACACATGCCTGGACGTGGTGGGCTGAAGTATTGCTGTAGTATTTATTATCATCCCCATTTCTGTACTCACAAACACATTTTTAGAGCATCCATAACCTCATGGGGGTGATGAATGATTCATGTACTGGGACATGAGTGATTCTTCCTGTTCCACAAGATGTATGGGAACGTGGGGAGGGGGGGGGGGAGAGCGTTTCTATTTTTAAGGCCTTTTAAATTAGCGAGTTCTTGATAATTGTGGCTTTTCAAACCTCGGGTGACTAAAATTCACCTCCCAAATGCGTGTGGGGACGTCTCAAGGAGAGCAGGAGGTGGCCTGTCCCCTCTCTGGGGTGGCATCCAGGGCTGGAACTCAAAAGGTGTTCAGAGAAAAGAGGCCAAGTGTTGGACACTCAATTCCTGCAATGGCAGAGACAATCACATCTTTCTCAGCTGTCATAAAACCGTGCAAAAAAAGCTCGAGATAAATAGCTACAAAGAGGTCAGAGAGCGCTCGTTGCAGAGAATCTTAATTTGCTGGAGCTCCAGATTGCCTGAGATGTCAAAATAGGAGGGAGTTTAGACAAGTCATCTGCAAGGTGCCATATTTTAGGTAATAGCTGGAAGTTCTCTGCTGGAGTGTGTCAGCTGCAGCGTTCAGGGGAGCTGATTGAAAAACCTGAGCTGCTGCTGAAGGGTTCATTTCTCTCCCCGGAGCTGCAGATTGCACAGAGCGCTCTCAATGGGGCTGATTTCTGCTGCTCCATCCCCCAGCGCTGGCAGCTGGCAACCTGGGGCAGCGAGCAGAAGGGAATATCGGTGTTTATGTGGGTATTTATCAGCTCTCAGTGAGAGCTGCAGACCCTGGGACACCTCAACAGCCCAGGGGGCTGAAATTTGGGATAAATGAGACAGAAAGGAGCTACAGATGCCCAGCACAGGGGTTCTCCCATGCAGGTAACTCCGTGCTCACCTTTCCCCAGGCGGCTCAGGGGGGTTATTTATCTCCATCAGAAATGTGAACTGTGGCTGTCCCGAGTTGGGACAGCGCTGCAGGGCTCGGGGCTGGGCTCTGTTATCACAGCTTTTATTGCTCCTGCAGTCTCTCCCTCTCCCCAGCGCTCCAGAACACATAAGGCTGCATTTACATTTTCTGAATGGACTAATCATGGCTCTCTGCTTTGATAAAGCAAGTGCAGCCTCCCACATAACCACATGGAAACCAACAGGGAAGAGTAAACCAGAAATAAACCCATTCTGGGGGGTTGAGAGAAAAATACCCACCGGGATAATTGGGAGGGATGTACAGAGAAGCAGCAACTGAACACATAGTCACAATCTTCAAAAAAGAGAAGGGAAAAAAAAATATATATATATATAAAATTACAATGCTAAAAATACCCAGGTGAAGGACAGCGAGAGAAAACATGATTGAAGCGGAACAATTGGGAGAGGAGTTAATAGTTATTAGCAATCACTTGGGATTGAATATAGGTTGGTTTTGTAACAGCCCAGGGGATGATGCATCTGACAGGACTTAAACAATTGCCTCCCCCTTCCCCAGAGGATCTGGCTGGCAGCGCCCTGCCACTGGCTGCTCACCCTCACTGCTCCCCACGAGCCACGGCAAGTTCGGGGTTGTAAAAGGCAGCAAAGTTGGAAGCTTTTCCAAACGAAGCTTTTCCAAACCCCTGAACAAATTCGAACCTTCATCTCACCTTTTTTTTCTCTCTTATAGCCTTAAAAAAGTCACCCTGGGAGGCCCAAATCCCACCAGTCTGGGCTCTTTTTATCCCGTTTTGCCTCTGCCTGGGCAGGAGTGTGAGAATGGAGCGATGTCTGTGATGTTTCTGCAAACACTCCCCCAGCACCCAACTGTTTGCTGTGGCAGCCCGCTCTCTGTGCATTTATTAACAATCTGTGGGGTTCTTTCCCGTGGAATCGCCGTTCCCCAGCGCCCACAGCCTTTGGGGATGTTTTACATCCAGACATGGTGTGGCAGGAGCTCGGGGTTTTCACTGTCCTGCTCCTCCTGGCACGGGAATATCGGCTCTGGGCATGTGGGAAACCCAAAACTGAGCCCCAGATTTCCTCTGTGCTCACGAGGAATTTATGCACAGAGGGTGAAATTGGAAACGAGTTATCCTGAAAGGATTGAGAGGGGTGTGAGCCAAATCCGTCCTCTTCATAACTGGGGAGCTACAAACCCCTGGGGAGAAGTGTTTTCCAAAGGGTTTTTTGGGTTTTTTGGGGGTTTTTTTGGCTGTTTTTTAGAGAAATTGTTGCAGAATGGATCTCGTGGGTCTCTCCCAGCTCAGGAAATTCTGTGGCTCCAACAGCTCGAGGGAAACTGAAGGGACCAGAGGATGGGAAGGTGGAGATTTGCTGGTTTAGAGCAAAGGATGGGTGAGACATAGGTTTGAGAAATCCCAGCTGATCCTTTACAGAATTCTTCACTGGGTTTGGGGGTTTTGTTTGGTTGGTTGGTTGTTTGGTTGGTTGGTTGGTTGGTTGGTTGGTTGGGGTTTTTTTGGGTTTTTTTTGGTTGGTTGTTTGTTTTGCTGTTGTTTTAGGAAAATTGTGTCTGGTAATTGCTACAGAATGATCCTTGTGGGTCCTCCCAGCTCAGGATATTCTGTGGTTGTTCCATCAGCTTGGCTTGCAGCTCCAGAGCTGGAGGAAGCAGAGGATTTGGGAGGGTGGAGATTTGCTGATTTCGAGGGAAGGATGGCTTTGAGGAGAAGAACCCCCAGGGAACGGCACTTTGTGTGCCACAGAGGGGGAACAGCTCTGTCCCAGCTCCGAGCTGCTCCCAAGAGCAGAGTGAGGCATTCCTGCTGCTGCAGCTGCATTTCCCAGCAGGTCTGTGACCCCTGCCCGGTGCCTGCAGCTCCTGCTGCTGCTGCTGCTGCAGGAACAACCCCAGGGACGTCCCTGAAGTGCCATTAGGGCTGAGTGTGGCTGCCAGGCAGGTGTCAGCCTCTCGAGCACATCAGAGCACTCTGCGTCCTGCTGCCTGGCACAGGGACACGCTGTGACACCCCTGTGGGGACAATTCCATCAGCCACCACGGGCTGCAGGCTCAGGGCTGGGTCAGGGCTGTGGGGACAGCGTCAGGGTGGGCACAGGGGACACTGTGGGGCCACTCATCCCATCCAACCCCTCTCCTGCAGGGTGACAGTGACACAGCAGCGCAATGTCACTCTTTAAGAGCCCGTGTCACCTAAAACATACCCACACTGACTGCTCCCCTGCTTTTGGGGGCTCACGAGCTCCTCTCTAAAGCCTAAACCTTGCCCATCTTCTTTCCCAGCGTGACAGTGAAGCTCTTTTCCACACACAGTGGAAATGTGTTAGGTGGAAATGTGGGAAGCACAGCAGATTTTACACAGTGGCCCATGAATCAGTAGAAAATTCTCTTACAAAACTCTGCTCAGAAGTAAGGAAGGAAGGCTTGAAGGCAACAGAACCTCTGCAGCATGGAAAAGAAACAAAACTGAGGGGGGAACAAAAATTACAGCGGTTTTTACTCAGTGGAGTCAGAAATATTGCCAAGAGGTCGGGTTTTTTCTAGATTACTACACACAAGAGATAAAAATCAAGGTTTGAGTCCTCAGTAGCACTGTGTGTGGATAAAGAACAATAATTCCACCACACCCTGCACACGTAGGAAAGCCAGCCCACGCTGGTTTACATGTGTAACCTATCTGGCCAGCTCCATCGTAACCCTGGTTATTTATAAAACAACCCAAGCTGTTATTTTTTTCATCCTGAGCCCCAGTGGAGGAGCAGTGATTCACGTTCCCCACGCTGGGAGCTCGGCAGCTCCGCGCCTGCCGTGGGGGAACGTCGGGACGGGAGAGAGACTTGAGAATCGCCGAGCGGGGAGGTGTTATCTCGTGTAGAAACAACCCACAGACAACAGCTTGGGCCAGAAATACTCCAGAGCTGAGCAGGACCCAGCAGAGTCCTGCTTTGGGGTTCCTAAAGCCACACATTTCCCACAGGTTTCAAAAAGCTGGATGGGGCTTAGAACTGAGGAGGGAAAAAAAATTAAATTAAGATTGGGACGAAGGTGACTGTAAACCTCACACAACATCTGCTGGCAGCACCCAGAGAGGAATTTCTGGGGGGTTTCCTCCCAGGAAAGGTCCCCTATTCTCCACTGGGGAGAATTGTTCTACATCAGGACTGGTGCTGAGCCTGAAAGGATTCCAGTTCTGCCTTATCAGACAGGGAAAAATGAGTGTGCTAAGGGAAGAAAGGAGTGTTTTCCCTCAAATAATTTGTCTGAAAGATCTTGTTCCTTGGGGAGCTGGATTGTACCTACATTATATCCTCTCCACACATCCTCCTCCTCCACTTCTCCCTGTCACTCTCTCCCCATTGTGTCTAACGTTAAACATCAAACTTGTAAAAATGAGCTTCTTAACAACTCCAGATGCCTCTTTAGCACACAACAACAACTGTTTGTTGCCTTGCAGTGAGCGGTTTAGATGGAGAAATGAGACAGCCTGAATTTCAGTTTGAAAAGCCGCTCTCACCTCTTCTCTTGAGGAAGGGAACAGCTTAATGGGTCTTTTTGGTGTAATGACAAATATTTCCCTGTTTCTCCTGTCTATTTACATCTCGAGGCAGTGGTGATCACAGCAGCCCCCGCCGTCTGCGTTCCCCCACCGGGATACTCACAACATCCCTATTTCTGGAAGAAAAGCACGACACGAATCCCTTACCTTCAAGCCATACGAATCCCTGGAGCAGAGGTGCGAGTACTTCGTGCCAAATACATCCAAAACCGCGCAACTCTCCGGCAGCGCGGCTTTTTCCCGAGCTCTCAGGCTTTTCCCAGGCTTTCGGGCTGACTTTTTGGCGTTCGGCATTCACGCCCGAGCAGAGGAGCAGAAAGAAAGGCGATCACCTGCCCGAGCCCGGCGGCGGGGAGCGGGGCAGGTGGGGCCGGCCGTGGTTAACCCCTGCCTCTGCTGGAAGTTCAGGAGCTGGGCGAGAGGCTGAGGCTCCCGGGCGATGCCGGGGCCGGGCTCCGCCGCGGCGATTCGCTGTCCATCTCCTTCAGCGCACCGCCGGCTGCCCAAGCTCCGTCTCCATTTCCCAGAGGCCAGGCTTGGCTGGCGGCTGAGCAGAGCCTCCCTTTGCTTCCCGCGGGCGGATCCCAACAACCTGTTCCCGGTCCGGGATGCGAATTCCCGCAGCGCTTCTCTCTCCGCCTCGCCCGCCGCTGCCGCTGCTGCGGGAGGGGACGGGAGAGGAGGGGAGAGGAGGGGAGAGGAGGGGGCGAAGTTTCCTCCCCCGAATCCCACGGCCTCAGCCCGGCGGGGAAGGGCGGCTCCAGCCCCGGGGATGCGGGACCGGCCCCGGGCCGGCGGCGGGCGGAGCGCGGGGCAGGGCCCGGGGGGGCTCCGGCGCTCCCAGCGCAGCCCCGCCGACAGCAGCCGGGGGCTTCCCACCCCCAGGAACCCCTCGGGGCGGGAGGGGGGAAGGATCCTTCCCTGCGGGCTGCCCTGCCCCGTGCGGGGCGGCAGGTGAGCGCCAGGGGGGCTCGGCCGGGGGGTTTGCTCAGGGGGGTGGTCAGGGATGCTCGGTCAGGGATTTCAGTCAGGGATTTTGGTCAGGGATGCTCGGTGAGGGGTTTTGGTCAGGGATACCCGGCCGGGGCTGCTCCGTGAGGGATGCTCTATCAGGGATGCTCGGTGAGGGATGCTCAGTCAGGGATTTCAGTCAGGGATTTTGGTCAGGGATGCTCGGTGAGGGGTTTCAGTCAGGGGTTTTGGTCAGGGATTTCAGTCAGGGATGCTCGATGAGGGATTTTGGTCAGGGATACCCGGCCGGGGCTGCTCGGTGAGGGATGCTCTGTCAAGGCTGCCTGGTCAGGGATGCTCAGTCAGGAATCCTCGGCCGAGGATGCTCTGCTGGGAATGCCCGCGGAGGGATGCTCGGTCAGGGATTCTCAGCCAGGAATGCTCGGTCAGGGATGCTGTCAGGGATGCTGTGCGGGAATTCTCGGCCGGGGATGCTCCCCGAGCTCCAAGGCCAGAGCCGTCCCCGGCAGTGCACAGCTGTTGGCACGGCGGGGAGAGCGCAGAGGGCAGGACTCGTGTGGGAGGAAGCGGCTGGAGGAGTTCCTGCCGCTGTTAAGGGCTCGTAAAGCTCCGGGCTGAGGGAACAGGCACCGCGTCCTGGGGATCCGCTAAAAACCCCGGCTGGAATCCTCAGCAGTGCTCCTTGTTTAAACACTCCCTGTGCTGGTGAAGAGACCTCTTTGCAATTCAAATACCGAGAGAAACCATTTCCTGGAAGTGGCGGCTGCTGTTGCAATATTTTAATATCTCCTTGTAGTTTAATATCCCTAACACCAGCTCACTCCCAGGGCGTCAGCAGTCCCTAAACTGAAGGATGTTTCCTAAGAAAACTCCTCTTTTTTTTTTCCCAGTAAAGGCTCAAAAACCTTTTCTGGATGTATTTTTTTGTGTATTACCAAACAGCCCCAGACACGGAAGGAACACACTGAAACCCATCTCTGTGGTGAGGCTTTGAAGAAATTCAGTTTCTGGGGGTTTTCTCCAAATGAGTGGATTTCAAATGCTGCCTTCAACCTCTCTGGATGGTGGAACCCTCAATCTCCTGGGATGTTGCATTCCTGAATTGCTGCGTGCACACTCTTGACTTTCTGAGTCATCCTCAGTGCTAAAGTCAGACTGAATTCTCCTGAACTTTCCAAGTGTTAGTGCAATAACCTCCTTTTTACCCGATTTATGTGAGTTTTGCAATGCCAAGGGAGCCAAATGAGCTCAGCACAGAACAATTATTTCTTCTGGAAAGCAGGACAGCAAAAGCTCTCATACACTTCGCTCGCCTCAAAAGAAATATATTTATTTAATGGTTGGACAAGACTTCTTTGAGATGTTTATGATTTCTCTGAGGCCAAGAAGAACCTGTCCTCTCCTCGACTCCTTGAGCTCCCAAGGACCACAAGGATATTTTCCATGCAGCCATCCATAAGGAAATCATCTCCAACCTGAGCCAGGGAAAGAGCAATTTAATAACTGAGAGCTGAGTGAGGTGTTTAATGGACGAGCTCCGAGCCTCACGGACTCTTTGCCATCTGCCTTTTGATTTACAGCCTTTAACTGCTTGTAAAACTCATCTCTGTGTGGGGTGGGTTTGGGGTTTTTTTTTCAGTCCTACCAAAGGAAAGAAGCGTTTATTCTTTCCCCTGGAAAACGATGGATTAAAATAATGGCTGCTCTGATGGGAGGTGTGCAACAAATCACATCTGCCTTGGCCAGAAATGCACCTTGTCTCGGAGGCTGTGATGGGGAGAGCGGCAAAAAAAGCTGCAGGAGGCTTTAATCAGGTGATGGAGACGTCCTTAGGAAGTTTAAAGTGAGATTCATTTCCCTTGCACTTCGTATTCAAGGATTTCGATAAATGCCCCAGAGTCAGGTGAATCATGGGAGAAAATAAAGATCAGTAACGAGACAAACTGACGGATAAAAAAAAAAAACAGCCCTGAACCCAAAGCCAAAACAAAATGAAACTTCAAACCCAAGAGTGCAACCTGCTCATAAGGAGCAAAATCTTTTCTTTTCAGGGCTTTTCTGGTTTGGGGAGTGCTGTTCCTGGGGCAAATATTGGCAAATATCCTGAATGTTCTTTTTTTTCCCCTATTACGTGTCCATTTTTTGCTCAGAGCAGCAGGGTGGGTGGAAGGGGATCGGGGGCCTCCTGCACTGCCCCACGCCCCAGACAAAGGGAGATGCCAGGGGAATCTCAGCCCCTGCCAAGGAAATCATTCCTCGTTTCTCTGCTCTGCTGCAGGCTGCTGGTGTGGAAAGCTCTGAAGAGAGCACTGGGGTCCTGAGCGATGATTTGATTTCTCGAATATGAGGAGTAGTTGGCCACAAATGCTGAAGAGGAAACGTTTCTGACACCTCTGGGATAAGGCAGAGCTTTTTTAAGGGCCAGTCCTGAGCTGCAGAATGAAATTCCCTCTGATTTTATCACAACTTTGCTGCTTTCTGTCCCACGCCTGTCTCTTTCTGGCACCAACATTCAATAAATACAAAAAACCAGGGTGGTTTTCAGAGCAAACCACTTCAGTTCCTCCTCCTGCCTAAAGAAGACCCACCAAACCCTTTAACACTGGTCATCACACACACACTGCTGGGCATTGCTCAGGTGTCATATAAAGTGAAAAAACCCACAAAACCAGCCCAGAAAGGCGCAGAACTCGCCCTGTTTCACTGCAGGGGCAGGGTGCTGGTTAACCCCTGGGAGATGATCCAAACCACCCAAACCATCTCTTCTCCAGGCTCCAAAATCCAAGGGTCAGCTGAGGAGGAGAGGGAGGAAAATGCAACCAGAATTTGGTGAGGCACACTGCCTCCTGCGCACGTTTGGAGTGCAGGGGGAGCCTCTGCTGTGCTCAGCACAACGGGCTCAGGGAAGTTTGGTCAGGGTTGGCTTCTGGAGGATGATTTTCCCTTCCCAAATCCTGATTTTCCCTCCTTAAATCCCGATTTTCCCTTCTCAAATCATGATTTTTCTCTGGGGAATTGCCAGGAAACCTCCAATGCCATTTTCCCTTCTCAAATCCCAATTTTCCCTCCTTAAATCTTGATTTTCTCTTCCCAAATCCTGCCTTTCCCTCCTTAAATCCCCGTTTTCCCCTTCCCAAATCCCAACTTTCCTGCGATTTCCTGGAAAACCTCCAAGGCAACCATTCCAATGCCATTTTCCCTTCCCAAATCCCGACTTTCCCAAGAGAACCCCTGGTGCCCCAGGGCCTTGGAGCCCCAGTCTGCTCACAGAGCAGAATTGACTGAACCAGTTCATCTCAAGTGCAGGAAATCAATAACCTTGAGTGGGAGATTTCTTCCCAAGCCAAGACTGGGTATTGATATCCCTGGGAAGGAAATGAGTTCTCCTCTCCTTGCAGATCCCCAGGGATGGGCCAGGAGAATGCTGTTACTCCCTTCAATCAATAATGTCAATAGTGGCCTCCAAATATTTGGGCTTTTTTTGGTTTTGTTTTTTTTCCCCCAAAAGCAATCCCCAGAACGTTCTAATCCGAGAAGGAGGGCAGGAAAAGGGATGTGACCGACCCATGCCAGGGATTTCCTGGGGAGCATCGGGCACATTTTGGCCTTTCCCTTTGTCTTAACCTGAATTTGGGGCAGAGTTTGGGGCTGTCATGGGCGTGGGCTTGACAGACATTCGATATTTTTTAATCAATCGCCGTTTCTCACGGTTGCTTTTCACCCTGTGCAATCCCCACAGGGTCTGAGTGGGGAAATGCCATCGGGGCATGTTCCAACAGAGCAGGATTTGCTGCCGTGGTGTTTGTAAAACCTTGGCTGAGCTCTCTGGAGAGCAAACCCGGGCTGGGAGCAGAGAGTTGGGATGTTTGTCCGTGGATGTGCACGCTGGGCTGGCAGAGCTCACAGCCCACGCTCACAGCAGCTTTGGGGAGCTGAAAAAACTCCTTTTCATTTCCTCCTCGTGGTCAGGGATAAAAGAGGCGCTGCTGAAAGGGATTCCCGTGGCAGGGCTTTTGTTTCCCACCCGCAGCTCATCTCCCCAAATTCAATATTTCGCAGGACAGATAAGGACGGGAGGATTTCAAAGCACCTGGCCAAGAGCAGGTTATTAATTCTGATTGAACCTCAGAAAATCCGGCTCCTCGCCGCTCCAGCAGCCGTGGGGCTGCTCAGGTGTTGTCACAGCTCTGTGTCACCACAGAGGCAGGGAAATGCCCCCAAACACCCGAGTGTCCCAAATTTGGGGTCCTAACTCGGTTACTTTAAAAGATAGAATGAGATGAGTCTTCCTGTTGTCTCCATCTCTTTGTCTGCTGCTTTTCTCTCTGCTGACAAAGGCCCTTGGGAGCCTCGAGTGTTGGCAATCAGCTCGGAAAAATTCACCTGCACTGCAAGAGCCTCTCTTCTGCCTCTGCTCAGGTGGTTTTTTGGTTGTTTTGGTGTTTTATTTTTTCCTTGTTATTTCTGCAAAGCTCGGCAGCCAGCGAAGACGTGTAATTAGAGTTAATTGTGATTGCTGGGTGATGTAACAGCCCCCTGCTGCCTTCAGGGCGCCTCTGGCTCCCGGGGAATGGGAATATTTCAGCGGGACACGGTCCCCACAGCCCCAGAGCACTGAGAGTTACTGCAGCCTGGCCCCGGAGGGAGGCGGCAATGTCACCTTGTGCAGGTGAAAAAATGGACATTAAACGGACCCAAAATGGTCACAAAATAGTCACAAAATGGACAAACGGTCACGAGGTCTCACACTTTTATAAATTTTCGTCCTTTTGGGGTTGGATTGTCCCATTCCAGCCCCAGGCTGTGAGGTCCCATCCCTGTCCCTCCCTCCAGCCCACCCTTGTTTGTGCTTTGGGGCTGAAAGTTGTCCTTGGTGTGCAGCAGCAGAAGGGTTTGTTTTGTGTCCCTGCTGTGTGCAGAGCTGAGTGACACTGACTGTGAGCTCAGAGCTCACCCCTGGGCACCACAGAACCTGAAAAATATCAAACTCAAAGCATCATTTCCTCCTTCTCGGTGCCACAAACACTCAAATCCTGCAGGGTGTGAGGGAAGCCGCACCAGGAGTGGGAACTGGGGAGAAATCCTGGAGCTGGGGAGGCTCAGAGCCCCCTAAATGACAGCTTTAACTACAACTTCAGGCTCAATTCAGCTCCTCAACCAGGCACAGGAGCTGCTCCTGCTCGGGATTAGTGAAAACCCCAGGGACAGCCACCCACGGGCCACAGTCTGCTGCTGGGAGGCTGCGAGACAAAGCTTTGAATAGATTACAGCGAAAGAATTCATCTCATCCCGGCTTTTTCCGGCCTTGGAGACTCCCACTGGAAACTGCCGGGTGCACGTGGGGAATTTGGGCTGCAAAGGGCATTTGGGGGCGCTTCTGAGGGAAGCTGCCTGGGGCGCACCGTGGATTTGGGCTGTAAAGGGACCTTTGGGGGTTCTGTGAGGGAAGTTTCACACCCTGAACATGGGTTATAAAGAGAATTTGGGGGGTTCTGTGAAGGAATTTGCCTGTTGCACGTAGGGAATTGGGTCTGCTCATGGTATTTTTGGGGTTCTGTGAGAGAAGTCGCCCGTCTCACACCCTGAATATGGGTTGTACAGCGAATTTCGGGGTTCTGGGAGGGAAGCTGCCTGTTCCACACCATGAATTTGGGCCACGAAGGGCATTTTTGGGGCTCTCTGAGAGCTCTGCATGCTGCTGCCGGATCAAATCTGAGGGATATTCCTCCTTCCCCTTGCCCAGCCCTTAATTGCTGCCGTTTATTTCCCCCAAAACGCCTGTTTAGCGCCTCCTCTCAGACACAGCCCAGCCCGGAGGGGATGTTAATCACCGAGATTAATGCTTATTGCTGCGGGAACACTTTGGGAAGGAGACTGAGCTCCGCCTGGGTATTTTAGGATCAATGGTCAAGGCGTTTAAGGAGCGAGCTGCTTTAGCAGGAATCTGTTCCCTCCCTACCCAAACGCGCTCCACTCACTCAACGGAGATACCTCGGCGTTTTTTGGAGCACAAAACCCTTCCCCAATGCACGGCTCCGACATGGAGGGCGCTTCCCAAGCTCTTTTTTTCAGAAATGAGATTCACGAGCTACCTGGATCCTCTTTTGCAGTTCGGGAAATAATTACTTTACGCAATATAATTTGCTTAAAACCATGACAGTTTTAACTATAGTTTAAGGCTAAATGACTGCTCAGCAAGACAGCTGGGAAAATTCACCCTGTAATAAGAGTGCAGCAGTGTAAACAAGCCCAGCCCATTTAGGGCTTTGAGTTAATATAGACGTCAAATACTTCCAATATCTCTAAATTTCCCCAACCCATCAGGCATTTCCCTTCCTTGTTTGTAATTGAGCTCATCCTTTTCTCACCTGAACGTCGGTCCTAAATCCATAGAATTGATTGTGTTTGGGCATAAATTAGATTAAGCTCGGAGGAAACATGGTCTGGTTTGTTGGAGCGCCGCAGGCAGCGGCGGCACAGGGAATGAGGAGCTGCGGCACGGCTGCAGGGAACTCCAGGCTCCTTCCCCTTTGGAATGTGGCTTTTTCCAAGGAAAACGCAGCCAAAAAGGACAGTTTTTAGCTTTCCAGATGAAACGTGCCGTGGGGGTTTTTCCTCTGCTTTGTAGGAGCTGTGTTTTGCTGAATTTTATGGTTTTAGCTGAGTTTATTTCTCGTGCCCAGGAAGGTGGAGAACTCAGACCAAGTTTGAGTCCCACCAGACTAGGTTTGGGGGACAACCTGAGCTTTCCCTCTTGTTATAAATAACGAGTCCAATTTCATTAAAGAATGCCAATTTATTGATAAAATTTTGCTAAATAGAATTGTATGGAATAAAGCCAGAATCAATCGGACAATGGACCCTGGGATGGATGCTGGGTGACCCTCAGAACCCACAGCGAGCCCTGTCCTCCCTGGTCACCAATCCTGCCCACACACACTCCAGTTTGATACAGCTTTTCCTGCTCGAGGCAAAAAGTTGCCTCACCCCGTTGTCCACATTGTCCACTCTGTGGGCGTTTCAAATTCTTTTTCTTTTCTTTCAAATTCTATTTCTTTTCTTTCCCTCGGCCGGTCTGAAGAATGGTTTTCCGGGCAGTGTTGGGGCTCCTTGATTAGATTTAGGGGAATTTGGCATTCACAACCCACCGGGACGATGGAGATAAGAGCCCAACGAGGTGTTATCACCGAGTTGTGGACAATCCCATCTCCGGAGAGGACCCATCTCCTGCTGGAGACTTCTTTTTATTTTGCACATGAATGGGTCTCCTATTCCTGACTTGTAGTTGCACCACATTTTTTTATTCAAGGAGTCGGAGGCATTTGATGCAGTATATATTTTATACAGGATATCTATCTAAAAAGAACGAATGAATTCCCCAATACTTATAACACTCTCAAATGCTGATAATTTGAACCAAATCAGGCTCAGGACTCGCTAAAACCCCTGCTATTCACCCCACACGCTTTTCTTCAGTCCTTGTGAGAATCTGAGGCAGCCAAAAACCAGCCTAGCGAGCAGGTGAAAATTGCATTTATGGAAAAGCCGAGTCATATCCCTGAAAATGACCCCTCTCCGCAGCCTCCCGGCAGGCTGAGCCGAGCCAAAGCAGCCCAAATTTCCCTCCCGAGCAGCGGGGAGGGATCTCTGGGGCCTGATGTCCTCTCTCCAGCTCAGTTAATAACCACCATCCAATTGCAATTATGGCGAGAAAGCCGAAAATCCGTCCGCAGCCCGCTCGAGTTGCGATGATTTATTGTCGGCTAATTATCTTGCCGCAGTCTTGAGGCTGGAATAATGGCCCTGATTTGCATAATCAAGGCGGCGGAGCCTTTCGGAGCGGGGCTGGCTCTCGGCTCCCGGTGTGTGCGGTGGGAGCCCTCGCATTTCATGGCTCACGTTGAATCCCATCTTCCATCTCTTCGCCTATAGCGAAAGTTTCCCATCTTTTACTAATTAAGCGTAATTTAAGTTAATAAAGAGAGTTCTTTCTGCGCTGCTGGGGGCGGAGGCAGCGCTGACCCACCCGTGTGGCTGAACAGGGGCCGGGAGAGGCAGGATCTCATAAAAATGTGGGAATTCGGAATGGTTTTGGCTGGGGAGGAGTTTAAAAATCATCTCGTTCCGACTCCCCGTGGGCAGGGAAACCTTCCACCGGCCCAGGTTGCTCCAAGCAGCGCTGGTAACTGCACACAACAGGGTGGTTTCCCCCTTTAAATCAAATAATTCCAAAAAATTCCTCCCTTAAAACAGAGCTCTGGCGCCAGAGGGGAGCTCTGGATGTGCCTTTGCGAAGAAGGAACAGGATCCCGAAAACCTGAGAGTTTTTTCACAATTCCTCTGGAAATGAGGTTCCTCTGAGTGCAGGGTTCCAGCTCGGCATTCATTAAAAACCACACGTGGGGGAACGAAAAAAAGAGAAAAAAAGGCTCGGAATTGTGTTTCCAACTGAAATTTTTGACTTGCCATTTCTGAGCCCTGCAACTCTGTGCCTTAAGAACGACACCAAGCACTTTTCATCTGTCCGTTTCGTAGCAATAATTAGCAGCACCGTGTAATTAGCTGAGTGTTCTGTGCCTGTCATCCCAGGAACGGGGCTGTTCCCGTGGAAGGGTGAACGTCCTTGGGCTCTCTCTGTGCCTGAGCTCTGAGTTTTCCATCCTTGGCTCGCGTGTTTGTTGGTAAAACCATCACACACGAGGCAGAAATCAATAAAAATCCTGGAGTGCCTCATCAGGGGTCTTTCATCTTTATGATTTCGTGCGGAGTGGAGAGCAGCGAGGCTGGGGCTGAAAAATTCCAACTCCTCGATATTTCAGATATCTCTCCGCAGTGCGGATTTTGGATTTCAGTTCCATTTCAGATGCCCTGGGAGTGTTTCACGACCCCTGTATTCAGCACTGACCCCAACCCAGGCGAGGGCAGGGCCCTGATGGCCCAAAATTGCCCGAGAGCAGCAGAAATCACCTCGTTCCCTGCACTTCTGTGCCCTCGCCGTTGAGTTTTGAGTGTCTAATGAGGGCTGTGCTCCGAGAGGAAATGACCCTGAGTGATTCTGGGCAATAAATGGGGGAGAGGACAGAAAAAAGGCAAACAAGGTTAACATGGAGTTAATGTCAATCCCCCGCTTTCCGACCCAAACTGGAGTGGGCACGGGGAGAACTGAATTTCCAAGGGTTCAGCTCGCTCCAGTCTCCAAAGGACCCAGAATTTTGTTCCCTTAAATGAGTGGGGAGAAAATTCAAACTGCTTTTTTTTTTTTTTTTTTTTTTTTTTTTTTTTTTTTTTTTTTTTTAGTGTAATTTTTAATTCCGCTTCTAATTAAGGAGAAAAAAAAACCTGTCATGGAAATGACATCTTTTGCATTGTCACACGCAGGAAGGTGAGCTTGGCACCTCGTTTTTTTATTGTTGGCTCCTCTCCTTGGAATCGGGATGGTTTTTACCCGCGGGGCATTTTGTCGTGCTGAGGGGGGAAAAATCCGTGCTCAGGATCTGGAGATGCTCTGAGGGTGGGAAATTCAAAGCAAATTCCACAATTTTTGCCTTTTTTTCCTCCCTCCCCCACCTGTGACGTTGTTTTACACCACAACGTCACAAACTCTGAACTTTAGAAGGCTGAAAATTCCTCCTTTATCTTCGGGATGTGTCCCCTTTATGTACTGTTTTCTACAGACTAATTTGATTGGTGAAACGAAGACAAATCTTTTTAATTGCATTGCTTAGACCAGAGGGACACCGAGGAGAAACCCGTATTAGGAAAAGGAACGAAAAGAAAGTGCAGTTTACAAAAACATGGAGTTTTTATGGAATTTTTTAGGGGGGAAAAGAATTTTGAAAAAATAAAACATTTCCGGCACGAACCAGGGCTACACTTGTTTCATCCCTGAGGAGAGGAAAATCTGCTTGTCATGGATCTGTGCCTGAAGGGCCTTTTCCAGCGGAAATCTCCTCCCAAAATGCAGAATGCACATCAGGAACAATGGGCTGGGGTTGGACTCGCGGCGTTTTGGCCCCGCTGGGACACGCCCGAAGGGGTTACAGGGCCGGGCTGCTCATCCCCGGCTCCTCGGGGGCTCTGTGCAAAGTTCAGGAGGAGCCGGGCCCGTGTTTGCCCGGCGCTGCGCTCCCGGAGGAGCCCTGGGCAATAAACCAGGAAAGGTCAGCGCTGAATTCCTGATGAGCGGCTCCTGCCCAGGGAAAAGCGGCGGATTCCGGGGCTCCCGCAGCCCCCAGACCCCCCTGCTCCCCGAGCTTTGCCCAAAACCCCGGGGAAACGCTGAAACCCGGCTTCTTTAGGGGGAAAAAACCATCTTCTGCAGAGCATTCCAACTCATTAATTCCTCCATTACCAGCCAAGGGCTGTTTCAGGAGCTGGTAAATCGGGTTTAAAAGGCAAATTGACACTTGGAGATTATCTCCGCTCTCGTTTTCTCCTTTTATTTGGAATTCATTTCAGGCTCAGCCGCGGAGCCTGCAGGATGTATCAGTGCTGCAATCAGAATCCTTATTAAAAAAGAGCGGGATGGAGCTGCTAATTCCACGGAGCTCGCTTGTAATTCAGATTCAATCAGCAAATAAATATGATAACAGGCTGCTGTTTATTGAGCCAACAGACAGAGCTGTGTCTTTAGGAGCTGCTGGCAAAGCTGGGGGATTCGGCAGGGCTCTCGTGGCTGCTGGGCCGGGATTTGGGGAGCAGATCCTCCTGCAGGGTGTATCCAGGAGTTTTCCGTGTCCGACCCCTCTCGTGATGCCTGACCTTGCCCTCCACTAACAACCCCCTGTCCCTGCCTCCTGCTGTCCCCGTGCTGTCACCCCGAGCCCGTCCTGCCTGTCAGACAGCCCTATCGATCCCACTATTGATCCCCATTCCAATACCATTTCCAAAGAGCCTTTCCCAGCCCGGCTGCGCCGTGCGAAGGCAGGTGACAGGGACAGAGGAGCTCGGCAAACCAGGATGTGTTCCCAGCAAATCCAGCAGGATCTGCCTGGCCCCAGCTCCGGAATGGCCCAGCACCGTGTCCTGTCCCCAGGAGAGCCTGGAGCATCCTCTGCTCCTGCTCCAAACAGCAGCCGGGCGGGGAGAGAGGAGCTGGAATTGCCTCAGCGCTGCCGTAATTCTCCTCCTCCAGGAGATGAATTCCCACTTTCTCCATTTCCCCATTTGGTGCCCCATTCCCACTTTTCATACATTAAAATCCGCCCACGGGAAACCCCCATGAGGTGTTTCTGAACTGGTGTTCCCCTCTCAGACCCGCGGGGTTTATTAACCCCTGCTCTCCCCAGAGGGCCGGCGGTGACAGAACTGCCGCTCATTAAGGCGGTGGTTAATTGTGATTGCCGCCCTGCAGAGGGGCAGATGGAGCCGGGATGGTTTAAAGCCATTTCCGACGGGCTCGAGGCCTCTCCTGAAGATATTTACCAAATAAATGCCCGGCAAAAGCAAGGGCTTGGCCATGGAAAACGCTGTTCAGCGAGCGGCCCTTGAGTTATCAGTGGGATGTGCACTGAGCTGTGGGATTGTTAAAGCAGAAAAAGCTTTTCCTCCACCTCTCCATCGAGGCCTTGAGGTCTTGGAGCTTCATCTCTTCAAAATCATCCAGTTTTTAATCCCATTTCCGAGCAAGGCTTCACATTCATCCCACAGTTCCCATTTCCCACTCGCTCCGCTCCTCCTGGACATTTGTTTGTGCGCAGTCAAATAAGAGTTGCCGGTTGTTTCTTTCTCTCCAGTTGGATTTCCAACACCAGGGCAGGAAAATACAGAGATTTAGGGCAGGATGGGAAGGGAACTAATCACTTAAGACCTAATTAGCAAGGGATTCTCACAGGGACGTCCTCCCCGGGTAATTGCTGCTCATTTTCAGCGCTGGATGCAGAAAGACAAAATGGTTTTAGGGAGATCATTCAATTCCCTGCAAAATCCTGCGAGGAGCACCCAGTGTTTGAGTGGGGAGGGTGGAAAGGAGGATTTACAAAGAGTTCTTTAAAAGCCTTTAATTAAACAGATTTCCCCGTTCTCTTTGGGGCTGCTGAGGGATTTTTCTCCCGCTCTGTGTTCTCGCCGTGCGGGTGCCGATGCTGCAGAGTCTCTGCTGCTTCAAACCCGTTTTGGGTTGGTTTGGAACGTGCCAGAATTGTCACCAGCTCTGCTCCTGTCCTGTTGCCCGCCCTCACAAGGCCAAACAGGCAATCTTGGAACCGTGGTGATTTTAAGCCTGTGTTTTCCAGAGCTGAGGGGTGGAAAGATGTGCTGGTTTAGCATGAAGGTGAAAAAAGTCCTTTTCCTAAGGAAGTTCTAGCATGGGTTGTGATTGACAGCTGTCAATCAGTTTCCAGAAACAATCTCATTTTCCAGAAACACAGAAAGTGAGAAATCCGAGTTTGGGGCTCAGACTCGGAGCTTTCTCCCCAGTTGAGGCTGGTTGAGGGGATTTATTGGTGAACTTCTAAAACTTCAGCGAGAGAGGGACGTGGTGAGGGTCTGCTGCTGGGGGGGTTACAGCAGCCAAAACAACCCCCGTTATTATTATTATTATTATTATTAATGAGATAATGAGCCACCAGCAACATCCAAACCATTCCTGTTTACTGACCTCTCTAACTCGCTCTAAAACATTAAATTTGTGCCTTTTTTTGTTTTTCCCCTGTGCAGAAGAGCCCCGGCAGCGCTGGAGCTGCAGCAGGCATGTGTGCTCCTGCAGCTCATGACTCCAACACTGTGAGTGACTTGTTCTGTTAGCATGATAAACACATGCTGGAGAGGAACAGCACTAATTATGACCCTGTCACCTTCATCAGCTCCCCACTAATTGTTTTGGCTTTTTTTAATCTCAGCGCTTGGAGATGAAACATGATGTTTGGTTCTGCAAAGGAGTTGAAAAGAAAAGAGAAGAAAGAATTGCATTTTAAAATAGAAGCATCAGGTAGATCTTTCTGTTGGATTTGAAATTCAAATGACAGGAATTATAACTTTTTTGTGTGTTATTAAAATAAGGCACGGGAGGTTTTTAGAGGACTTTTCTGGCACTGCCCAGCTCGAGTCTCAGTCCACTGCTTCACCCTGTGCTGATGCTCCCAGCCCAGCATCGGGGTTCTCTGTGTCACAGCACAATAAAACTTCCCTAAATCTCTCCAGGTGTTGCCAGACAGCTCAGAAACCTCCCCAGTGATCAATCTCTTCTCCAGTTTTTGAGGATAAAAGGTGAGATCTCGTTATTATGGGCTCTGTGCATCTTGGGAGAGTGAGGATTAGGATTCAAGCCAAAATAAAACCAAAACCCAAACACGTCTTTTGTTCCTCTGGCTCTCCAAAATAGCGAGTTAACGGAGCACAATCTGGATTTTCTGCTGGGCGTTGCCTGAGAGTCGTGTAGAGGTGTGAAGGACTGGGTCAGACCTGCACACAAAAGAGTGACTATTTCACAAAATGAGAATCAGGACTGAGGTTCGGTTAGGGGAAATAAATCTCCCCAGGTTCATCCCCTCACAAGGAGCAGGTTCTGTGGCTGCACCAAGACCAGGCTGAAACCCTCCAGTGGGAGCCACTACTGACCTCCACGGCTCAGAAACCTCCTGACAACTGAGATTTGTATGAAATCAGGGATGTGTGAAAGCCCTTGCAGGATGTGATTCCACCTGGGGAGAGCTCCTGAGACGGAGAAGGTTTCCAGGCACCTGAGGATGTTCCATTTCCAGCTTTCCCAGAGCAGCGAGTGAGGCACAGCTCAGCAGGGGCAGCTCAGCTCTCCTCACACAACCCGGGTTTATTTTGTGTTTGACACCAGCCTCTAAAGGAATACTGCAGAAATCCCTGGATCTCACCCCGTGCTCCATCCTGCCCTCTGCTCCTCACCTTTGGGAGCTGCTGAGCGTTGTTTTAGTGTCCAGATGTGCAGCCCAACGTGTGAAGAGCAGCAGAGCAAAAATTATCAGTGAAAGGTGAGTCTCTGCCCAACCCTCGGGAGATTTGGCGTGGAAAACAACTTTAATTGGGGTGTCCAGGCCTCGGTACAAACACACACATGGAAAAACAGCCCAGGAAATGAAGCCAAATCTATAAACATGAATGAAAGACGAGAGAGTGATCAGCCCAGGGTGCCATTTCCCAGGGCTGCCCTGAGTCATTTCCACAAGCAGTTGTTCCAGCAGCCTGGGAAAGGAAATTGGCTGTGCAGGAGAGCTCGGGGTTATTCAGTTGTGTTTCTGAATCAAGAGCAAATGCCCAGGGGCTGGGCTGTGTGAGCTCCTCTGGAACCATCTCCCTTTCAGGGGAGGATAAAGAGAGGGAATGGGGAGAGCAGGATGAGCTGAGCCCTTCCCCACCATCCCACAGCCTGGCGGCCGGGGGCACGAGGGGGGTGAATCAGAGAATGGTTTGGGATGGAAGCACCTTAAATCCATCCAATCCCAGCCCTGGCCATGGGCAGGAACCTCCAGGCCGGCCGGGATCTCTGCAGTGCCACACCGAGACTGGCTGCCTTCAGCTCCCCAGGGGAACCTCGGGCTGCTGCCCAGGAATCAGGAGCTGCTCTGGATGTGGAGGGAGCACCAGCTCCCCCTGAGCCGGGCGGGTTGGGAGGCACAGTCATGAATAAACATGATTTGCTCTGCGACTGACGCACGGCAATCAAAGGCAAACTCGTTTAGAGTTTGAAATCCGGACTTTAATTGGCAGCCCACGTTTACCTGGCTGTGTAGGCAGGAGGGAGAACTCTTCACCCAGCTGCATGGGGATGCTGCCTCTTGGGAGGGGAGGAATTGCTGGGAGCTCTTCTGGGAACCTTCTTTTCACTTCCAGCTCAAGAGCACAAGGACTGAGCTTCCTCTTGCTGGGCACACAGAGGTCATGAGATAAGGAAAACATCCTTTATATCTGCGAAGCAATGAAAGAGCAGCCATCCCCAGGGCAGAGCTCAGCTCTCGGGCTCCTGGAGGGATCTTTATCTTGGTCACTTTATTTCTCAGCTTGAAAACATTCAGATTATCCAGGGTAATCCAGGAGTGGGGAGGGAGAACTGTCGTTCAAGGGTTTCTGGCTAATGCAGCCCAAACTGGTACAAACAGCAAAAGCGAAGTTCCAGCAGGGCATTTCCAGGGCCCAGGAGTTGTTTTCACACAGCCCGGCTGGATGCAGCTGCAGCAGACGAGGAAAAGGGCTTTTGCTCTGCATCATTTTTAATAAAATCCATCCCCGCTGCTGACAAAGATCGAAGAAATCGAATCCTTACGGGGAGACCCTGAGCCCCGCGGGCTCGGATTAACTCCACTCCCTCACTGCCGTGGCACTGGCAGCACCATTCCCTCCCCATGGAAATCCGCCCTGCTGAAGCCCTCTGCCGCTCCGAGAGCTCATTAACCTCATTAACCCGGCTGACACAGCCCAGTCTCTGCTTCCTCTCACTTCTTTTTCACTGCCTTTGGCGGCCCAGCAGCGAATCAAACCGACTGTCCCCTGATTGATCCACCGAGAAAAACCCCATTATTGTATAAAAACCCCCATTATTTGTATAACCCCCTGCCCAAATCCAGCACAGAGCCCTGGGCTGGGAAACCATCCAGGGCCCAGGAGATATTCCAGGAGATACTCCAGGAGATACTCCAGGAGATATTCCAGGAGATATCCCATGATTTCAGGTGAGGGGGGCTCAGCACCATTTTCACACCCAGTGAAAGTGATGTTTGGGGATTTTGGCCAAACTTTCTGCCCCTCTCTGGGCATCACATCTTGGTGTTCTCTCAGGCACCACTGACCTTCCTTCTCCCTCACCTGGGCTTTCTTTGATTATTTTGAGGTCACAGGTGAATGTCAGAGGTGTTGGTCCTGATAAAATATAATGTTACAGTGAGTAAATAATCAACCAAAAAAACCCTGTTTTGTTCAGTCACAACCTGGATTTTTTTCTCTTTGACTCCTTGTTGATGTTCAGGCAAAACATCTGGGCTGCCTCCTCTCCCAGCTTGTGTCCCTCTCCCTGCTGGCAAATCGCTGGGGACCAGTTCAGCATCAGTTCAGAGCCTCGGGGAGGGGAGAGGAGAAGATTAATTGGAGCCTTAATTCCTTCTCCGTTCATTGGATGAGCTGAGTGGGAGAGGTGCTCCTGGAGGCCTCTGGGGGCCGTGAATCAGAGCCCCCCGGGCTGGCTTTGTGTCGGGTTCGGGGTGGTTTGGGAGCAGTCCTGCAGGCAGAGCCCATCCATCAGAGCCCCTCTGCCCTCCTCCCCCGGGCAGGGCCAGCACGGCGAAAAGCAGCTCTGAGAGGGGGCAGGAAGGGCTCGGCAGGAGGCCGGGGGACAGGGACAGGTCTGAGGGATGTTCTCCAAGGGGCAGCAGCCAGCTGGAGCCAGACGAGCCGAACCCCACGGCCAGACTGTCCCTGGTGCAGTAAATCAGCCAGAGGGGAGATGAAATGTGCCTGCAGCAAAAGCTGGAAAATCCCGGAGCTGGGAGGGACCAGCAAACGGAGAGAGAGCTTTTCCTCCTCACCAGCCTGGCCTGGAGCTCCTCTCCCTGCCCTGGCACCACAGTTATTGCCTTGGCACCATGTTATTGCCTTGGTGGGGCAATTATTGCCTTGGCACCATGTTATTGCCTTGGTGGGGCAATTATTGCCTTGGCACCATGTTATTGCCTTGGTGGGGCAATTATTGCCTTGGCACCATGTTATTGCCTTGGTGGGGCAATTATTGCCTTGGCACCATGTTATTGTCTTGGTAGGGCAGTTATTGCCTTGACACCACAGTTATTGCCTTGGCACCCCAATTCCATCCAGCTCTGGCCCTCCCAGGCTGCTGCAGATCCAAAATCCTCTTGGCACCCCGGCACAAAGGGCTTGGACCCCATCAGAGCCACGAGCATCCCTCCTGTGTGCAGCAGTGCCTTCTGAACCCCGGGGCTTTGCTCGGTGTCACCTGCAGCCAGAGACCCTCAAACGCCCCCAGTGACCTCGTTGTTCCCTCGGGGATTTGGTGTTGGTGTCTTTGTGCTTTCCGTGGTTTCCATCTCGATCCCAGAGCCTGCTGCACCCCAGGGAACATCTCACTGGGGTTTGCCTGCAGACAGATGGAGGGGCAATGAGGAGGAGCGCTGAGGAGCCACCACAGCTTCCCTCGCCTTATTAATCTGCAATTAGTCAGCAGCTTTTAACGAACCTCCCGCCTGGGCTGTGCTCGTGCCCGGGGCTGCAGCTCCCGCAGGAGCCTTCCTTTGGACGGGCCATTTCCCGAATCTTCTGCAGCTCTGCCCACTCCAGCGGTGCCAAAGGTTTCTTTTCAGCATTTCTTTTCCTCGGAGAGCCCAGAGCAGGGGGCTGAGCCCAGACTGACTGCAGCCAGAGGAGACGACAATAAATCCTCCCCGTGCTGGTGAAGTGGCAGGATGTGGCACACACACGTCACACGTTCCTCTGATTTCCCTTTAATGTGCTCAAGTCTCATCCATTTCCAGATGTGTTCCTGCGCCATCATCCCATGAAATTGCGTTTTTAATTGGTTAAGTCTTTGTGATTTTTTTCCCCTCCTCAGGTTCTCCTGCGAACACACAGATGTACAACAGGGTTTTTTGGTTTTCTGTGATAATGGCCCAGAAAATTCTGCTCATTAGAGAAAATGTTATTACCCCAGCTGAAAGGATCCCGGGAAGGGTCAGGCTGGAAGAGAGCGCCTGGTGCCACCTCCCCGCTCACCCCAGAGCCCAGGACTGTGTCCAGATGGCTCTGGAATAACTCCAGTGAGGGAGAAGTGATGAGAGCCCTGCCCATCACCGTGTGTGCTCAGGAATGTCCCTTTGGGAGGGTCGAGCCCAGGCAAAGGCACGTCTGCTGCGGCAGCACCGCCGGGAATTGCACACTGACACAAGGGAACGGCACAATCGGGACTCTGGGTTTTCATTTGCTTTGTGGTGGGCAGCCTGAGGGGCTGGGCTGGGATTCCCGGGAGCCAGCGGTGCTTCCAGCAGGAGGGTTTGTGATGGAATGGGACATTTGGGCGTGGGGTGGGACATCCTGCAAGGAGAGAGGAGTTGGTGCCTTGGTCACAGCAGTTCCACCCTCACCCTCCTCCCTGTCACTGCTCCCAGCCCAGAGCTGGGTCCTTCCCCATTCCCAGCTCTCATCTGGGTTTTTCCCAGTAGAAGGCTTTTCCAGGAGTTTCTGTGTGTCTCTCACCTCACAGTCAGTGGGGATTCTCCCCAGGACTGTCTCTATCCCCATTCCCAGCTCTGATCTGGGTTTTTTCCCAGTGGAAAGCTCTTCCAGGAGTTGCTCTGTGTCTCTAACCTCACAGGGAGTGGGGATTCTCCCCAGGACTGTCTCTGTCCCCATTCCCAGCCTCACCCACCAGGACAGGTTTGCTGCCTCTGCCTTGTTTCCGTGTCCAGGCTGGGAGAAAACAACCCCGATGATGCCCACCCGGGGAGAGGAGCCCAGAGGAGCTCCAGAAACACCAACCTAATGGTCTGGAAACTGCAGCCAGACTCTGCCGAGCGCCAGATTAAATCATTTCGCATAAACAAGGGCTCTGCCACGAGGGCTGCAAACCCCACGCAGAGAGGACTTGAGAAGATGATGGTTTTGTTGGTTTTTTTTTATCCTTCTTTTCTCAGTTTAGCTCCTCCCCGGCACTTTGGTGACATGGAGACAAGCAAGTGTTTTATCTCTTGGAAAGCACTCACATCCTCCCTCACCTCCCTGCTCTGTCCACGCAGCTCCAGCCCCATTACACAGACGATTTATGTCTGTGCTTCTGCCAGCGACTTCGGGAGGGTTATTTGTCCTTAAGTACTTGTAATTCTTCCTCTGCAGGAGCATAATCAGTCATTATCAGCGGCAGTTTCAGGCTCTAATCATAAAGCTGTTATTTTTGCTTAATCCTTACCTTGCTAAGTATTAATTTGATGTTTAATCCCCCTGGTACCTGGCAATATTGGCCTGTTATTATTGTTGCTGTTGCTGTTGTTTATGTGACAGTGAAAAAAAAAAAAATCAGCGCTGTGGGAGTCATATCCTTAATTATTTAGCATTTATTTGCTAAATCTCAGTTGCTCTCTTGCCACCCCCGAGTCCCGCAGGGCGGTGTCACCTCAAAGTGAGGTAGAAGGTGACACTTTGAAGGAGGAGGGGACAGGTACACCTTTCATCCCTCCACCGTTCTTTAAACAACCAACCAAAAGAGCTGCGAAGCTGTTCAGGGTTCAAACACGAGGTGACACTTTCTGCAAGGTGCAGAGCAGTGACACCTGCACAGGAGTGACACCGGCACAGGAGTGACACCGGCACAGGAGTGACACCAGCAGAGGAGGGACACCTGCAGAGCAGTGACACCTGCAGAGCAGTGACACCTGCAGAGCAGTGACACCTGCACAGGAGTGACACCTGCAGAGGAGTGACACCTGCAGAGCAGTGACACCTGCACAGGAGTGACACCTGCAGAGGAGGGACACCGGCAGAGCAGTGACACCTGCACAGGAGTGACACCTGCAGAGGAGTGACACCTGCACAGGAGTGACACCTGCACAGGAGTGACACCTGCAGCAGTGACACCGGCAGAGCAGTGACACCTGCACAGGAGTGACACCTGCAGAGCAGTGACACCTGCAGCAGTGACACCTGCAGAGGAGGGACAGAGGCACGGCAGGAGCTGTTCTCACAGCGGTTCCCAGCAGCTCCATCATTAACCCGCCGGGATCAATAGACACATTTCAGGGCCGCAGCTCCAGGGCTGCGGAGGAGCTGATGGCTGGGAAACGCCGAGGTTTGCTCTAAATCCGAGGCTAAAAGGCTCCTTTCGGTGCGGTGATGCTCTGGAGATGCGGCCAGCTCTGTCCAGCTGGGCAAAGGGCAGAGCTGAGCCTGGGGAGGACCAAAACTCCATCCCCAGGGCCCTTTGGGGAGCTGCTGCCCCTCAGCATCCCCCTGCTGCTGAATTCCAGCCCTGGTCCTGCTCCTCACGGCTGGAACAACGGGAATTAACACAGGAGACACTCTCGGGGGCCTTTAGGTTTATCTGAGCAGTGAAACTTCGTGTTCATTTTCCCTGTAAATCCGCACTTTGTACCCGAGGCTGAGGGAGAACAGCCCGGGGCTGGGCTCTGCTCTCACCCCTGGGCACCAGCTCCTCCTTTCTCGGCCGGGAGAAGGTGACAATTGTGATGCCACCCGTGCCCAGGCTGTGCCACCGGGGCTGGGCACAGAAATCCGAGCAGCACCGAGGCCCCGTGGATAAATTCCTGCAGCTTTTTCTCGGTGCACGGGAGGGAGGAAAAACCCCTCGCTCCCAGCACTGCCTAAATATTCGATGTATAACTCTGGAAGCTTAATCACATTCTTTTGACAAAGCCTTATGGTTTATATATATTTGGGTTTTTGTTACTCTTTTGTATTCACCCTTTTCGCTGTCAATTTAAGCTTGATATTATTAAAATTGCTCTGGCTCGCTCTGCTTAAAATTCTGCAGTTGCAGGATTTTTTTAATTTTTTTGGGAGAAGGAGAAGTGCTAAGTCAAACGCTTTCTCTTGTTTCTTGTTTGTCTTTAATGACTCATTAGCTCCTCACCTCTGAAATGAGGAAGCTGCTCTGAGGAGGGGCTGGCAGGAGCTCTGCGGGCTGGGATTGTTCTCTCGATGGGAGCTGGGCGCTGCTGGGGACACAAATCCTCCAAAAGTGGCTCCTGAGGAGATGCCAAAGGGCCCAGGGGGTGAAAAAGCTCATCCCGTGCGGGAAAGGGAAGAATTCGGCTTTAGCTGCAGGGGGAAATCAGCACTAAAGGGGGAAATCAGCATCAAAGGGGGGGAAATCAGCACTAAAGGGGGGAAATCAGCACTAAAGGGGGGAAATCAGCATTAAAGGGGGGGAAATCAGCATTAAAGGGGGAAATCAGCACTAAAGGGGGGAATCATCATTAAAGGGGAAATCAGCACTAAAGGGGGAAATCAGCACTAAAGGGGGAAATCAGCATTAGAGGGGGAAATAATCAGCACTAAAGCCCCCAAGCCTTGCCCAGGGGCAGCAAATTTGATTTTAAAGGGAAAACTGGAGAGTGGTAAAGCCCTGGGGGTGGGAGGGCAGGACAGGGGACAGGGGACAGGGGACAGGGGAATGGGGCCTCCTGATCCCCTCTGGTGGTGAAACCCCTGTGAGCTGCGGCTTTGGGCCTCTTGGAAATGCCTATTTTATTTTATTTTATTTTATTTTGGTTTATTTTATATTTTCTTTATTTTAATTTAGTTTATATTTATTTTGTTTTATATATTTTAGTCTTTACTTTGTTAAATTTTATCATATTGCATTCTCTTTTCTATTTTATATTTATTGCGTTTATTTTACTTATTTTACTTATTTTATTGATTTTTTAAAAAATAAATTTTTTTCTTTATTTTATTTTTAATTTATTTTTTCAAAATTTTATTGATTTTACTTATTCTATTTTATAGATTTAAAAAAAAATTCTTTTATTTCTTCTTTTTTATTTATTTTTTTTTTAATTGTATTTCTTTTCCCAGAGGGGATAGCAAGAACAACATCCCTGGAAGAGCAGCTGCTGCCCTCTCCCCGCGGCTCCGGGGATGGAAAAGCTGCAGGGAACATATCAAACCTCCCCAACCTTTTATCCCCGTGGATTGACAAATCCTCCCGCGGTCACACACGGACCCGCTGCCAAAGGGGTTCCCAAAATCCCTCCTCCCCAAATCCCCAAATCCCGGGGAAGGAGCAGCTCCAGGGCCACAGAGACAGAACCGTGATGTTCCTTTCCTCGCCTCAAACACGGCGCTGAGTCACCACCCGGCACAGGAGAAAAGCAAAAAATATTTCCTCGGTGTTAAGAAAAACGATTTTTTATTTATTTTTTTTTTTTCCCCCACGTGTGAAGCGTCTCCTGGTGATGACACAAATGGTGCATTGGCCGGGGAACCAATTACATTAAATTACTGGAATTAAAATTAAAACCACGACATTAATTGGTGTTTCTGCCCGGTTGAGGCGAACGAATTGAGATTAAAATTTGGGAAGAGTTATAAAATGAGATGGAATAGGAGAATTTTAAAGGCGAAGCAAGAATTAGTAATGAGTTAAGGATAACTGTAGTAGAATATCTAAGGGTGAAATAGTTTATTGTTTAAGTAGATTGGAGATGTATGTTGTACGGAATTTGGATAATGATTTTAAGCCTGTGTTTTCCAGAGCCGAGGGGTGGAAAGATGTGCTGGTTTAGCATGAAGGTGAAAAGTCTTTTTCCTAAGGAAGTTCTAGCATGGGTTGTGATTGACAGCTGTCAATCAGTTTCCGAAACACAGAAACTGAGAAATCGATTTTGGGGCTCGGACTCGGAGGTTTCTCCCCAGTGAGGGGATTTATTGGTGACTTCTTCTTAAAACTTCAGCGAGAGAGGGACGTGGTGAGGGTCTGCTGCTCGGGGGGTTACAGCAGCCAAAACAACCCCCGTTATTAGCGTTATTAATGAGATAATTATCTCCTTATTATTAAGGAGATAATGAGATAAATGATCAGCAGCGCAAACGCGGCTGGAGCGAGCGGGGCTGAGTCACCGCCTGGAACCTCCGCGGAGCTCAAAGAGCTGGAAAAACCGAATTATGACTCGGAGGACTTCAGCCAGTTCAATCACAGGAGTGTTAGCGAGGTGTCTTTGGGGCTGCCTGGTAGAGAAAAGGAAAAAAAAAATAAAAATTTAAAAATAAAGAAAAAAAAAAAAAAAAAAAAAAAAAAGAAATAAATATATTAGGATTGCCAGGTCCCCCTAAAATCTGTGGCTATTTTTGAATCCCAGATGGCAACTCTGTTAGTCCAAACACCTTCTTAGCACCCACAAAATCTCTGCTGGGCCCAGGGGGTGACACGACCCCGCGGGTCCCCAGGGCTCAGCATCGTTGTTCTCCCATTCAGCCTCTTCCTAAATTAAATCCCTTTGGGTTTTTTTTCCCCTTTTCCCCCTTTTTTTCGCAAAGCTGAGCATCCCCGAGCTGCAGGAAGCTGCGTGCCCCAAACTGCTGCAGAAATGGAACAGAAAGAGAAACCTGGAAGTAATATTTTTTTCTTTCTTTTTTTTTTTAGCTTTAGGTGATCCTTCAGGGAGATATCGAGGCCGCTGCTTTAAAATGCTGAGTAACTCCCCCGAGTGAATTTATGGGAGGAAATAAAGAAGAAATGTGGAGGAAATAAATGAGAAAGCTGCAGGAGAAGCTCTTTGGGACCTTTCCTCCCCTGAACGCTGCTGACAAACGCTGGCACAAGGGGAGTATTTCCCTGTCAAGATGCATTAAAGGGGGTTGGCTTTGCAGCCTGGAGAAAGGCAGAGAATTCCAGGTGGGAAGGGAATTCCTGGCGCTCAGGGAGGTGTCAGGGGGTGAGGAGGATGAGGCAGAGTGATGATGGGGAGGTTTGGGCCTGGCCAGGAGCTCCCCAAAGTGATTTTCCCTTGAACAGAATCTTTCTTTCTCTAACAGCTCCCCATAACTTTGTAATTGCAGGCAGCGTATTTATTTACATAAGCGGTGGCTGTAATTACCCCGAAGGAAAATGGTAATTATTTAATTAGGATCCATAACGAGGCTGTGCCGGGGAGGCGGCAGGCAGGTGGGTTTGGTGAGCAGCGCTGGCCAGGGCTTTGTGCTGCAGAGGGGAACAAAGTCAGCGCTCAGGAAACTGGGACTGAGAGCAGGAAAAACGCTGCTGCTGGCCGGGAAACACTCATTTCTGTCCCATTTAGTGACCTCTCACTGGAATATCTCGGAGCAAAGGCTGGTGGGAATATCCACCTGCTCCTGGGCTCTTCTCCTCGCTGAGCTGAGCAAAGACAGGTTTCCAGGGATAGCAGAGTTCACTTTATCGGGTGTTTAGCGGCCTCTAAACACAGCCCAGAGACCCCTCGATCTTCCCGGGGGGATCATTTCTGGCAGGACCGAGATTGTAACTCGTCTGATGCCTCGAGGAGCCGCAGGCCCGGCCGGGGATGTGTCCCCAAAGGCGACTCTTCTCCAGAAACAACCAGACAGGGAAATTCCTGCTGCCCCTGGCGTGGATTTCAGTGTCCCCTCCAGGAGCAGGGAGTGAAATAAAACCCCACCAGACCCAGCACATTTTTTATGGCTGGGGGGAGATCCTGGGAGGAAGAGGCCTGGAGGAGAGCAGGGCAGGGGTTAGAGGGAGAGAATCTGCTGGAGGTGCAGCTCAGGAGCATCCAGGACCTTTGCGGAGTGAGAAAATCCATCCCAGCACCTGTTTTATGGCTGGGGGGAGGATCCGGGGAGAAGCAACTCGCAAGGGCACAGCTCCGGCTGGCAAGTGACAAACGAACTGGAATTGGGGAAAAAGAGCACAGAATGAATGTCTCTTGAACAGTTATTCTTCTCTGACTCGTTCCCGAGAATAAATCCCTTGGGATATCTTTGTGCTGGAACATGGTACAGAGAATGAAAACATTTCATCCCTGCCATCCTTAAATTCCCCATTTACCGGCCTGATGGATGAGGAGCGGGGCCCAGCGCTGTCCTGGCTGTCCCTGCTCGGCAGAAACACCCACAGAGGGACAGCGCGTCCTGTCTCTACCTGCGCCAGGTGACAATGCTCGGGTGAGCACCGAGGTGTCCCCAGCCACAGTCACAGCACCAGCGGGGTCAGGACGTTTCTCCAGCCCTCTGAGGCAGGAGAGGAGCAGTTTTGCCCATCCCTGGCTCTGGGCACCAGCCCTGCAGGGAATGGCCTCGGTGCGGCAGGAGGAGGAGAGGAGGAGGAGGAGGAGGAGGAGGAGGAGGAGGAGGAGGAGGAGGCTTTGCTGCCTTCGCCTTCCCCAGCCCGAGCCCGTGTGGCTTCGGAGGCGCTCTGCCTGCGCTGCCCTCTCTGCGGGGGGAGGACGGGACATCATGGGCTCGGGACATCATCGGGATGCCTTTGGGAAGGGGACCCCAGCGGGACCCGGGGCAGAGGCAGCGGGCGGGGGATGCTCCCGGCCCTTTTCCCCCGCTCCCGGTGGATCCTTTCGGGGTCCGCCCCGGTTCCCGCTGCCCCAAGGAGCAGCCCGTGCCCTCGGTGCTGTGCTGCCTGAGTTCACACCTCTCCTTAACTGTTTCATCTCCGCTCGGAGCAGGCTGAGCTCCTGGTTCTGGGAGGGCAGAGGACTGAAACCGCTCCAGCGGCCTGGAGGGTGCCTCTCCTCCTCCGTGCCCACAGGAGCTGCCAAAGGATGCTCAGCGGCGTTCGGGGCTGTTTCCTTTCCCACCGGTGCCCAGCACCATCTACAGTCTGCTCCAGCACCATCTACAGTCCTCTGCGTGCTCCAGAGCCGCCGGGTGCGGCACAGGCCCGGGAAGGGGTCAGAGGCTGACGAGGTGTGAGCTCGGGGATATTCGCAGCCTTTCTGCCCTAAACTCCAAATGAGACGGGGCTTGGAGAGAAAAATGCAAACCGACCCCAACCTCCCCCTGTTCTCCCAGCAGCTGCCCAGCGCAGGGTGCGTTTGTGCCACAGCACACCTGGTGTCACTCGGAGGAGAGCAAACCCTCAGCCTGCAGGACATGAAACATTCATGGCACTTTCTTCGGTTAAACAGCATTAACAATTCATCGGTGCTCGGAGCACCGAGCTGTGTCTGTCAGGGGTGGGGAAGTAGGGAATAAAAGCCTTATTCCATGGGACAGCTTCTCCACTCTGCTCGGCTGCCTGGGGTTCGGAACAGGGGCAGAGGAGGATGAGGGGATGCAGCAGCCTGAGGGATTCCTGTTCCACCAGAGCTCTGCACTGAAAACCATCTCCTGTCCCAACACGGCCCAGCCACGGGCCAGAAACTCCCTTTAAAGCAGCAAGAAATCACCTGGAGGATCCGGAGGCAGCTGAGAGCTGCAGCCTGACCTCTGCTCCTCCCCTTGTTCTCAGGCAGGAAAAACCCCACCTGGGGAGGTGGGGCTGTTCCCTGGGGGAGCTGCGGGTGTGGTCCCCAGCCCTCCCCTGTCCTTCCTGTCCCTCACCTGTCCCTATCTGTCCTTCCCCTGTCCTCATCTGCCCTCCCCTGTCCCTCCCCTGTCCTTCCTGGCACAGCTGGCAGGCCCTTGGCTGGAGGTGTGGGGGTGCAAAAGCAGCTCCAGGCTCCTCCTGGTTTTCCCCACTTTAGGAAGTTTTGCCCCGGAGGACTGGCAGACGTGGTCAGGGCTGGCTGGAGCCGCAGCCCCCGGCAGCTCCTGGGGCTCCTCGTGTGGCCGGGAGGGGAGGGGAAAGGGGGCAGCAGGTGGGGAACGGCTCCGGGGGCGAGGCAGCCACAGCTGCTGCTGGGCTGGGGACGCCCAGGGAGGGACAGGAGTGTCCCCTGGGACAGCAGGGGATGGAGGGGGCTGAGCCATGGCCCCAGCCCTGCAGCAGGAGGAGAGAAGGGGGGTTTGGGGAAGGCAGCGCCTTCAGCGCATGCACAGGAACCTGAGCTGGCTCCTGGCCACCCGAGCTCTCTCCTCCTGCCGTGCTGAGCCGGGACCACAGCCCAGCCCCTGCCCAAAGAGCTGTCCCCGAGCTGCTCTGGGCTCTGCTCCTGTCCCCAGAGCGTCCCCGGGCTCTGCTCCTGTCCCAGAGCTGTCCCCAGAGCTGTCCCGGGCTCTGCTCCTGCCCCAGACCTGTCCCCAGAGCTGTCCCCGGGCTCTGCTCCTGTCCCCAGACCTGTCCCAGAGCTGTCCCCGGGCTCCGCTCCTGTCCCCAGAGCTGTCCCAGGGCTCTGCTCCTGGCCCAGAGCTGTCCCCAGTGTCCCCAGAGGGGAGCAGCACACGAGGATGCCGAGCCCAGCCCGGGATGGCCGAGCCCGGAGGGGACCGGGGACACTGCCCTGCCCAGGCACACCAGGTGAGCTGCTGGTGGCCTCTGGGGACAGGGTGGGCTGGGTCTGAGCTGGGGCACGATCCACGGCTCCGCTGTGGGAAAGGAGCAGCCGAGCCCTGGAAATCAGCGCAGCACCTGCCGGGGGCTTCACCAGGGGCTTGGGAGGGCCGTGGGGGACACACCAAGCTTCTGACCTCTGTGCTCCTTTACAGGTCTGCTGAGCGCCCTGGGCTCTCTGCCCCTTCAGGAGGCTGCTCGTGCTGCTGGGGCTGGCCGGGCTGCTGGGGGACAGCGGGGGGGACGTGGCTGCTGGGTGAGTGTCCCCCCAGGACAGCCCTGCTGCCCCTGCCAGCGGGATTGGGGGCTGGAGCTGGGGCTGAGGGGCTGGGAGCTCCCTGCTCAGCCCTGCCCTGGGCTGGGGCACCTTTGGGTGCTGCCCACATCACCCGTTCCCTGTGTCCCGCAGTGAGGCGGCAGCCCAAGGAGCCCCAGGGCTCTCCAGAGGAGCAGGATTGGGGCTCCATCGCAGGTGTGAGGATGGCGAGGAGGAGGAGGAGCCCGTGGCCGGGGCGATCCCAGCACAGGTTGGCGCCTTTGGTCCTTGTCGCAGCCGTGGGGAGACGGGAGAGGCACAAAAGAGGCTCTGCAAGAATCAACATCTGCTGCGTTTTGCCCTTTTGCTTTTCTCCCAAGCGCTGCTGAGCCGCTCAGCGCTGAGCCTCACTGCAGAGGCGACTCTGCCATCTCTCTGTGACCCTGATGGGTTCATTGAGAGTTTCTAATTCCCCCAATGGTTATTTTGGGGTTGGGGTGGGTTTTCTCCTGCTTTGGCTGTGAACCGCCCCGCACAGAGCGGGGGAGTCACAGGGTGTTCCCCGGGATGGCTTTAGTGTCCTTCAGGATCAGCACAGCCAATTCGCTGCTGGAGGCGCGGCTGGAAGCACATCCCGGCTGGCTGGTGTGCCACGGGCACTGGGAGCCGTCCCTGGGCACCCAGCTCTGCCACAGCTGGGCTACCTCAGGTGGGCACGGCACGGGTGGATTCGCCCTTTCCACGGGGGATGGAGGGGCTTGCTCCTTTGGGGGCCGGGGGTTTGTCCGCTCCTGGGGACACTGGGCTCGGCACCTGCAGGAGCAGCTCCGGACGTCCTTCTGGACAAAAAGTCCATCCCAGCTGCCAGAGCTGTGGGTCTGTGACCCTCCCGTGGCAGGTGACATTGCTGACCCCTCCCGGGACGTTTCCTGTTGCTCCTGCAGCATGACCCAGCAGAAGGGGGTGAACCTGAGGGACATCCCGGTGAGCGCAGGGCAGCGGTTCCTGCAGGTGACAGCCCGGCAGGAGGGCAGCCCGCAGGACAGGTGGCGGCTCAGGTGAGGGGGCCCTGGGGCCAGCGGCGTTTGCTGGAGCCTGTTCTCAGCACTAACCACAGAGCGGTGCGGGGGCTGTGCCCCAAACTCCCTTCGGGAGCTTTGGGCTGGGGTTTGTCGTGACCAGCCCTGCTCCACAAGGAGCAGCTGCCCGTCGGGCCGGGTTGTGGCTCTGCGGTGCTCAGGTGAGTGTTCCCCCTGTCCCCAGGGCTCTGCCCGGGTGCAGCCGCCCCGCCGTGCAGCAGGGAGGGCTGCAGCTGGAGCCTCTCCCCCCGTCCCTCGCAGAGTGGGCTGCAGGCTGCGGCTCCGGGTGGTGGGGGGCACAGACGTGGCCCCCGGGGCGTTGGCCCTGGCAGGTCAGTGTGTGCCAGGGCTCCCAGCAACCGCTGTGGGGGCTCCGTGCTGGCCCCCGAGTGGATCCTCACGGCAGCTCACTGCGTACACAGGTACCCGGGCTGGCTGTGCCTCTCCTGGGCCCTCTGGCCCATCCCCGGGCCCTCTGTGCCCATCCCCGGGCTGGCTGTGCCCATCCCCTGTTCCCTGTGCCCATCCCCTGTTCCCTGTGCCCATCCCTGTTCCCTGTGCCCATCCCCGGGCTCCCTGTGCCCATCCCCTGTTCTGTGCCCATCCCTGTTCCCTGTGCCCATCCCCGGGCTCTCCCTGTGCCCATCCCCTGTTCCCTGTGCCCATCCCCTGCTCCTGTGCCCATCCCCGGGCTCTCCCTGTGCCCATCCCCGGGCTCTCCCTGTGCCCATCCCCTGTTCCCTGTGCCCATCCCCTGTTCCCTGTGCCCATCCCCTGATCCCTGTGCCCATCCCCTGCTCCCTGTGCCATCCCCTGCTCCCTGTGCCATCCCCGGGCTCTCCCTGTCCATCCCTGCTCCCTGTGCCCATTCCCGGCTCTCTCTGCCCTCCCCCATTCCCTGTCCCGCTGTCAGCATCCCTGGGTGCCCGCAGCCGTTCCCAGGGCACTCCCGGCACGCTCGGTTGCAGGCATCCGGCCCCAGCCTGGCTGGTTTTTGCGGGAATTGTCACCACGGCTCCGCCCAGCCCCAGGCCGGGGTGCCGGTCCGGGGAATCATCCCACACCGCTCTACAGCCCCAGCAGCCTCGACTACGACATCGCCCTGCTGAGGCTCCGAGTGCCGCTCAATTTCTGGGTGAGGAAGGGCTGGGCTGTCCCGGGGCTGTCCCGGGGTGTGCTGTGTCCTTGGGTGTGGTGTCCCGCTGTGTCCTGCTGCTGTCCTGTCTCTGTTGAATTTTCTGTCCCACCGCACAGTGACAAGCTGCCCAAACCCAGCCTCTCCCGAGCCTGCCGCTCCCGAGCAGCTCTGGCAGAACCAGAATCCCGGGATGGTTTGGGTGGGAGGGGGCCCTAAAGCCCCTCCAGTTCCATCCCCACCAGGCAGGGCCATGTCCCGCTGTCCCGGGCTGCCCCCAGCCCTGGCCCTGTCCCCTCTGCCAGCCTGGCCCGGGGCAGGTTCAGCCCAGCGCTGCAGCGTCCCAGTCCTGGGGCAGGAGCTCTCCCGTCCCCGCCTGTCCCTCTGAGGTGTCGCTGTCCCCGCAGGTGCCATCCGCGCCGTGTGCCTGCCGCCCTCCGGGCGGGACCTGCTGCAGGGCACCCCGTGCTGGGTGTCGGGCTGGGGTTAACCGCCGGAGCAAGGTGAGCTCCCCCCGAGCCCACCCTGGCCGCCGCCGGAGCCCCGCCCCGTGTGCCCCTTCCATCCCAAAGGCTCTGCTCCTGGGGGTCCACGGGCCCGGGGACCGCCAGCCCTTAGCGCAGCCCCTGTCCCTGCTGTCCCCTGCTGTCCCTCCTGCCCTCCGTGTGTCCCTGTCCCCAGCACAGGTGGCCGCGACGCTGAAGGAGGCGCTGGTGCCCTGATCGGCACCCGGAGGTGCAACAGCTCCTGTGTGTACAGGGAGAGCTCACGGCCAGGGCTCTGTGCCGGACACCTGCAGGGACACGTGGACGGCCAGGTAGGGCTGAGGGCAGGGGGGACACCCTGGGGACACCCTGGGGACACCCTGGGGACCCTGGGGACACTCTGGGACACTCTTGGTGAGGCACAGGCTGCCTGAGGTTTGGGCGCTCCCTGAAGGGCTCAAGGCCAGGTTGGACAGGGATTGGAGTGGTGGCACCTGGCAGGGATGAGCTTTGGGACCCACAGCAGGCTGTGACAGGCTGTGACACTGTGTCCTGCCCTACAGAGGGGACAGTGGCACTGGATGAGTTGGGGACCCACAGCAGGCTGTGACACCGTGTCCTGTCCTAGAGAGGGACAGTGACACTGGGTGAGCCTCGGGGACCCACAGCAGGCTGTGACAGGCTGTGACAGGCTGTGACCGTGTCCTGCCCCACACGGGGACAGTGGCACTGGGTGAGCTTGGGGACCCACAGCAGGCTGTGACACCGTGTCCTGTCCTAGAAGGACAGTGGCACTGGGTGAGCCTCGGGGACCCCAGCAGGCTGTGACACCGTGTCCTGTCTAGAAGGACAGTGGCACTGGGTGAGCCTCGGGGACCCACAGCAGGCTGTGACACCATGTCCTGCCCACACGGGGACAGTGGCACTGGGTGAGCCTCGGGGACCCACAGCAGGCTGTGACAGGCTGTGACAGGCTGTGACAGGCTGTGACACCGTGTCCGCCCGCAGGGGGACAGTGGGGGCCCTCTGGTGTGCTGGGATGGAGCCACGTGGCGCCTGGTGGGGGTCGTGAGCTGGGGCCAGGGCTGTGAGAGCCCAACCACCCGGGGTCTACAGCAACGTGGCCCAGCTGCTGCCCTGGATCCACAGGTCACCAGGTAAACCCAGCAGTATGTTCCTTAGACAAATCCCAGGATCCCCTCAGGACAACTCTTTTATTACTGTTTTTTCTGCTTTTTTTTTTTTTTTTTTTTTTTTCTGTTCCCTTTTTTACTGATTTTATTAGGTCCACTAGAAATCAGGCAAGGACAGACTGCACACACATCTGCCCTGCCACGGGGTGAAGAACAGCCCAGGACCTGCTCCTCCTGTCTCACTGCAACCCAAAGAGACTCCCAAACGTGCTCAGTATAAATAGTTATTAAAGAAAATAGCAAATTACAATTCTGTGAACAATCAACAGGGGAGAAGTGTATTTCAAAATAGATGTTTTTGGATTACTGTTTGAGGGGGCAGGGGATGCCACGAGCTGCCAGAGTTCTGGAACACTCAGAGGGGGAATAAAACAAAAAGGAAATAAAAGCAAGGACTGGGGTGGCAAGAAAGCCTCAGGCCCTGCACAAATGCCTGGAAATGGGAACAGGAATGGGACAAAAGTGCCAATGACAAGGAGACAACAGATTAAAACCTTAAATTCTGTGAGTGGAACTCTTCTGAGCACTACAGGGCAGGAAGGACTTTGCTCCACCTGGGCTCTGGGCTAAATTCAGTGAAAGCTCTCAGGGAGGTTTCAGTTAAAAGCAATGTACAGTAATCCAAGTGTCAAACACAGCATTTTGTGACTCAGTGCTGAGAGTGCACCTTTCATTCCCTTTTGATATTGGTTTACATTTCTCTCATCGTTCTTAAAGGACAGAAAATATCACACCAGAAAGACACCAGAGCAATGCAGCTCACCCCCAAAGGAAACATGAAGGAAGGAGTTGAATTGGCTTCTACACTTGAGAAAGAGACACTGAAAAGTCTGAATCAGTCTGAAGGTATTTCCATGAGAAATAAGAGAGTTTTCCTAGAGAAACCCTGTGACCTGACCAAAGGTTCATCCAGCACAGGATCCTCTCCCCACATCCCTCTCAGAAGTGTCTCCCTGGAGGTGTGCTCCTCAGGGGAAGCTGAGGTGGGGAAGTTTGGCACTCCTGGAGGGATATCAAAGGCTCAAAGGTCCCACGTGTGGTTTGAGGGACAGGGGAGGTCAGAGAGGAGCTGCAGGTGCCCTGATGTGGAGCTGCAGGGCAGAAATGCCCCTGCAGGGCCCTGAGCCCAGCCTGAGGTGAGGTTCCACCAACACCCAGCCAGGAAATGCTCCTTCCCCCAGCCAAGCTGCAGGCAGCACTTACCCCACCCCACAGTCTCTCAGACCAGTACGAATAAGAAAGGTGAAATTTAAAAAACAAAAATTTTGGAAGTTTTGTCAGTTTGCTCTTGCTGGTGTCAACTGCGGTCACTTGATCTTGGCCAGAGCTGCTGCTCTCTCTCTGTGTTCTGGAACAAGGCTCGGATCAGACTCTTCACCTCAGCTGCTGAAAATTCCTCTGCCAGAGGCCCCTTCCCATCTGCCCACCTGCAGGGGAGACAGGGACAGCCTCATGTCACCAGCCTGCCCAGAAATGGCACCTCAAACAAGGGCCTGCAAAGGAGAACACCTACTGATCCACGATCTCCTGGAGGTTGGCCTGCAGGATGATCATCAGCTCCTTGAAGGTCATCCACTTGTGCACATAGACTGGAACTTCCTCTTGGTACTTCTTATTTTTGTCCTCTTCCAGCAGAGGGGTGAAAACTTGGGGTCCCTCCTCCACCATGACCCTGCAGAGTGAGTACAGCCTGTCTGCATCCTCTGCAGAGATATCCTGGAGTGGGGAAAACATCACCAGAGCAAAGTGAGGTTTATTTCTGCAGTGCCAAGTGAAATGAAAGATTGGGACTGTGAACGTTTCCCATGGACACATGATTATAATTTCTGTGTTCAAGGAGCTGCTCCCCTGAAACGTGATTTTGGGGAGTTCTGGAGGTGACAAATGGTGTCCCCAGCACCCCCCATGGCTGTTACCTCCAGGGCAGCAATCCTGGTGACAATCTCTGCCAGGGCTGTGTTCAGGAGGGCGCCCATGGCCTTGCAGTACACGTTCACAGGCAGCACATCCTGCCACACCATGCCCAGCCTCCTCAGCTGGTGCAGCACCTGCAAGGAACAGCTGAGTGTGACACCAGACAGAGCCCTGGGAAAGGCACCAGGGCATCAGGGGAGCTCAAATGGGGAGAAACAATGCAGCAATCCTGCTAAAGACACGGCCCAGGAGAAAAATCCCAAACCTTCCTGTCAGAAAACAGGGGTTTTTAGCAGTTTCATAGCTGTCAGGGCTGAGATGACACACTGCACCCTGCCCAGGATACCTGCAGCCACTGGGATGCTCCTCCTCTGCCTTCCTTACCTGCTTGATGGCTTTATTTGCTGCACAGTAATTCTCCTCGTCATCCATGTTGGAAAAATTCCTGGCACTCGAGAGCCTCTCCAGGATTTCTCCCTTCTGCACTCTCATCTGGGCCAGAAAACACTCCATCCCTTTAGGAGCAAAACAACAGAGAGAAGCAATTAAGCAATTACCAAATTTGCTTGCCTATTTATGACGGCAAGTGCTGAATAATGAACTTGCTACAATGTTTTATTTCTAATCAAATTTCCAGTCTCCAAACAGTCTCCCAGAGCCAGTTTAACCACCGAGCTCTTGTGCAGCTTGCACTGCTGCAACACTGCTGGGAAAAGGCAGAGTAGCAGAATGAATTCTGGATGGTTCCTGTCAGCTCACACAGACTTATGTCTGGATTTATTTCTGTAGAATAACTAATGAAAATATCAGATATTATTGACATTTTTGATAACCAATGAAAATATGAAAGGACCGAGCAGCAGATCCCAAAACACAGCCTACATCTTGCTGGGTGCGAACTGCTCTTGGGCTAAGAAAATACGGGTTTCAAAGAGCCAAAACTTCCTCAGAAGTTCACAAAACATTTCTGCCACTCGTCCAGAAAACACCAAAGCAGCGCTCACCGAGAGTGAGACCACACCTCCACAAAACCACCCAGCAGCAGCTGCCAGGGTGAACTCCCCCGTGATCCAGAGGCACATTTTGGAAGGGAAGGAGGAAGGAGGGAGGTTACCCAGCCTCCTGAAGCCAGGCACCAGGTCCACGAAGGTGGCAGCGCCGTTCCTCAGCACGCCGGTGCGCGGTAGTGGAACTGGTGGCCCAGGGTGAGCAGGTGGTGGGCAATGTACATGCAGTTGTTGTGGTGGATGGCAGCCAGCTGGGGCAGCTTCTGCAGGTTCTCCCTGGCCCAGCAAGAAGGGAAAAGGGAAGAAATGGGGTTATTTAGAGCTGGTTCTGTTAAAAAAATCGGTGGTGTCTATCCTAGAGAAACGCACGGTCTATCAGCAGAGTAAAAACTCTGTACTCTGTACTGTCCTCAGAGTAAAAACATTTAACCTCTCACATCCCCACAGGAACTGGCAGAAAAAAGCCTGAAATGGCACTGAAATGGCACATCTAAACCCTGTGTTACCCCACACATGTACTTCCAAACCACGCACTTTCAAACAGGATGATTTTGGTAGAGCAAAGTCACAGTGAGGAAAGGAGAGAAGTTCTCTGACAGGATTGTGAACTTTGCATCTTCACTGCTGCCTTTTTCTCACAGGAAAAACATCATGAAAAATCCGTGCATCAGATCTGAGATCAAAGTGTGTGGCTGGAAAAAATCCAGCTGTGAGAACTTCACCCACACCCTCATGTAAGATTGGCAACACAGGAACTCTCGAGCTCCTGCTTTGCACAGGTATGGCTCAGTGAGAGACTGAACAGTTGATTTTTGCTGATGGAGGAAGTAGTGAACAACTGGGACTGTTCCAACAGCAGGATTGCCCTCAGAACAGGAAATATGGACACACTCACCTGTGGTACGTGGGCACCACCTCATAGAAGAGCTGGAAGATGTTCCTGACACAGTCGAAGAGCTGCACACAGCTACAAGGGAAAAAGGCTCACGTCAGCCTGGCATTAATGTCCTGTTCACAGCTGACCCCACCAAACAAGGTTTTGTGAGCAGTGAGCAGTGGCACAAAGAGGGGATTGTCAGGATCAATGACAGCACTGTCAACACTCTGGAAAGCTCACAAAGGCTCTGGTGACCTTGAGGTTCAGTGTGGAAGCCCAGAACAAAGGGGACACTGTCCCTGCCCCTCCAGGTGTGCAGGAACACTCAGCCCTTCTCTGCCCTTGAGGGCACCTGTACCTGGGCAACTCTCTCCTTCAGGGCTCTGCTTGTTGAAGTCAAGTCGATGTGGATCCTGTTTGTTTTCCCCAAGAGCCCTGCCAGCTGCAGGGCTGGAGTTCTTTGCTTTAGAACTCTGCTCACAGTGAGGCCAGCACTCGGTTTTGGGAAAAAGAGATGGCTTTGATTTTTCTAAAAAAACCTGAAGGAACAGCCTGCAGCAGTGTCAGTCCCCTGCCCAAACCCAGGGATACATCCCCAGCCAAAACAAGAGCAACGACCGAGCCAATTTTCAGTATTTCTACACTTTAAACTTCTTTAAACCTATTGCCAGATGCTCGGCGTTGCCAGAGGCCACACACGGTTATTAATAAACCAATACAAGTGAAGAATGCCCAGTAATCCCTACCAGAGATCCGTGCTGGCTGTGGCCTCCAGCAGGGTGTGGTAAGCCAGCTCCACCAGCTGCTGCACCGAGGAGCTGATGCGGCAGGTGGGCAGGCACAGGGTGAAGGGGCTCAGCCTGCTCTCATCCCCAGATTCACTGTCCCATTGTGCACGGAGTTGGAGGGTATGAGCATTTTCAGGTGGTCTCCTGAGCCAGGGTCAGGGAGCTCCGGGAGGGTTATGCTGGACTCGGGTGTGATCTAAAGGAAAACGAGAGAGAGAAACAATTTAGAGCTCAGAAAGGGGAATCTGCAAGATTAAAAAGCACTGAACGGCAGAGGTTTAAGGTAAACACAACGCTGCAGCAGTGTTAAAAATTATTTAGAGATTGTTTTCCAGGTGGAAAAGCTGTGTCAGTCACCTTCACAGTGTGTATTTCTGAGGTCATCAGGTTCCTGGCTGCCATGATCACATCCTGGCACTTCTTGTTGGCAAAGTGGGAATCGACGTTGCAGGCGTATTTCAGCAAGGCAGTGGTGTCCTCCTTCAGAAAGTGCATCTTCTTCAGGGCCTTCTCAAATTCCTCTGTGGACTCGATCACCTGAGGAGAGCAGATGTGGTCTGTGTTAGCACAGCCTCCTAAAACCAGGGAACAAAGTAAAACTGGGTATAAAAGGCGAAAGCAAAGGATGAACGAGGTTTTGGAGGGCATTAACCACTGGAATGACACCACACTGGAGTCCCTGGGCTCTGTGTTCAAACCTGAGGGGTTTTGGGACCCACTCTTTGTACTGCTCCAGTTTGCTGCTGTTGGTTGGGATGGAGTTCACCAGGCAGTTGTGGATGAGGCAGTCGGAGAGCTCCTCCCAGATGAGCCCCCAGCAGCTCTGCCAGGGTGACTCTGCCCTCCTTGCTGCCCTCCCCAGGCTGCTCCACAGGCACCTCTGCATCCAGAGAACAAATGGATTTTAATCCGGCTGCTGCTGGGCCCAGAACCCCCACCGTTCAAAAGTTACTTTCCTTGCACACAACGCTAATTAACAATCAGATATTCTAGAAAACCCTCATTAAATGAACAAGGTCCTGATCATAACTAATTCAAAAGAAAGGAACTACCTACTTAGCAGGTGTTTGTGCAGAACTTCAAAAACCAGCCTGATCTTGTCAAACACCTCCATAGGAGAGGACTCATCCAAGGCAAACTCCTGGGACCTGAACCTGAGGATGAACACATCTGGCTGCTCCTCTGGGACTGGCTGCAGGGATGATGGCTGTGAGATCAGTGGCTTCAGGATGTACTGCAGCAACAGCTGGCCTGAGCAAAGGGAAAGACAGAGGTTTTCCAACAGCAGACTGCTCCAGTGAGCTCCAGCCCTGACTGTTCTGGGTTTAGAGACTGCAGGAAGTGGAAGGAATAACCCCTCAATCAGCTCTATCAGGGAATTACTAATGAGGTAAAACTCTTCAAGCACCTGGGAAACCACACAGTCATGGATCAAAAGCACACTGAACTGTCAGGACAGGAGAAAAAATCCAGAGAGATAATGGGATAAATATTTTCCTATTAATAAGAGCTGTACTCAGTGGGAAACAAAAGCCAGGAGAGGAAGAAGTTTCCCAGTGTCCTGCTGGAGTGAAGTGGATCTCACTATCCATGTTAAAAAAGCCTGAACTATCCCCCTGAGCTCCTGGGGCTGTTTCTGGGGTCTGTCTTACCAAAATCTTTGAGCTTGGAGTGCAGCTCTCCCAGGACAGCCAAGGCCTGCAGCACAGCAGCCACGGGGGGACAGCGTCCTCGTCCTGGGGTGGCACCGTGTGCAAGTGCAGCTCCGACAGCACCACGGCCTCCAGGCTGCTGCTGCCTGCCACAAACCACACCCAGGGCTGTCACAGGGTCACAGCAAAGGCAAAGATCCACCCCTCCCCAGAGCAAGAGCTCCTTCAACCCCCCTCAGCCCACCAGTTTCACTGCATGTCCCATCCTGCAGGTGAAAACAGGCACTTCAGAAAAGGGTGAAAAAAAAACCTGTGAGCACCTTTGGAAGGGGGAAGCTTCCACACAATGAGCTTCTGCCACTCCTCCCCGAGATGGTAGATGATGTTCTGTGTCTGCACTGTGAGCTCTGTGCCCAGGGCCTTCAGGATCTTCAGCTCAAAGCCCCTGCGGGACTCCAGGCTCCTGAGGCTGCTCCGTGCCTGGTGGGGACAGCAGACACAGCCGGGGTAAGGGCTGCCTCTGCCAGTGAAAACCACCCTCTGGGACTCACCCAGGGCAGCAATCAGCACTGCCAAGGGCTCACAGGTACCTTCTCCAGCTGCTGAGCTGCTGTCACGTACTGCTTTTTCAGCAGAGCAGAGTTGCACTCTTTGATGGCTGTATCAAACTGCAAAGGACAAACACACACAGAGGGGTGTCAGTGCAGCTCTGCTCTCACTGCCCACACTCACCCCAGTCTGTAAGGTACACACACAGCCCAAACAGAGCCCGGGATAATGCCTCACAGCGAGGAGCAGCGTTGTTCTGCTCCCCCTCCTCACCTCCTGCAGCTTTTTCAGGACGCTCAGGACCAGAGTGTCCCTCTCCAGCTGCTGCTTCAGCTCCGTGAACTCAGCAACAGCAACGTTCAGATCTCGCTGGACCTGAGACAACAACAGCTTCAGTCATTGACACTGTTTGTCAGCACGCGCATTTTCCCTCTTCAGTTTCATTTATCATTTATTTTTGTTCATAGAATAATTGGTAAGGAAAAAACTCCATCCTTTTTATTCCTGCGTCACACCCCGTGCCACAGCCAAGGCTGAACACACTGTGACACACTTTTGCACCACAGAGTGACAAACCCTTACTGACAGCTGTTAATTACACCCTGGTGTGTCACCTCAAGGCATTCTTTAGGGCTGATATCACCCAGGGATCTTAGTCACAGAATCTCCCGAGCTGGAAGTGACCCCAGGATCTGCCACAAACCACAAAACCCCACCGTGAAAGTCCTGTCGGGACACTCCTTGAACTCTGGCAGGTTTGGGGCTGTGACCAAACACCCCGGGATGGGGTGGGGGCTCCGGATTTGGGATGAAATGGAGCAGAAGGTCCCCCGCAGTCACCTCGTTCTCGATGCCCGCCTTGAGCAGGTCGATGTTCTTGGCCAGCCCCTCCACCTGCGCCACCAGGTCCTCTGCGCTCTGCATGCTGGGCAGGAACTCGCTGTACTTCTTGTTGATCATGGTGCACACCTCTCCCTGAGGACAACGAGTACCGGGACAGCGTCACCCCGAGGCAGAGGGACACGACCGCCGGGATGGGGTAAGGGAATGCCGAGGTACCCCGGGATGAGCACGGCCGGACATCCCAGGGCCCGGACCAGGACTGCACACCCGGGACTGACCCGGGGCTGGCACCCTGAGCCAAAGGCTGGACATCCACTCCAAAGCAGGCTGACCACCCGAGCTGACCCAGGGCTGCACCCGGGCTGCCCCAGCGCTGCACACCCGCTCCAAACCCGGGCTGCACCCGGCCTGGACCCTCGCTCCCGACCCGCTCCGCCGGCCCCGCGTCTCTCCCCGCGCTCCCTCGGCCCCGTCCCTCCGCCGCTCCCGTCCCTTGCCTTGAGCTCCTCGACGCGGCGGGACAGGCGGCCCACGCGGGCTCCCAGATGCTCCTTGTCCAGCCGGCCCGAGTGCGCCAGCACGGCCGCCACCAGCGAGCCCGCCGGAGCCGCCATGGCTGCGCGCCCTACGGCGGCCGCCAAGGGACACGGGACCGCGGCGCGGAGCTCCGCACGGGGACACGGGTTCGAGACCGCGCGGGGACAGCGGAGAGAGCGGGGACACCGGGGATCGGGGATCGTGGTTATGGGGACACGGAGATATCGGGGACCGACGTTATGGGGACACGGAGTCACCAGGGGGATCGGGATCGTGGTTATGGGGACACGGAGAGATCGGGGACCGCGGTTAAGGGGACACTGAGATCCCGGGGATGCCGGGGGGCTCTGCGGCTGCTGCAGGGTCCCCTGGGTGCTGGGGGCTCCCTGGATGCTGCGAGACCTGTGGGTGCTGGGGGAACACACCAGTGCATACTGGGGTTCTGTGACTGCGTGGAACAACAGCGGACACCGGCGATCTGTGACCGTAGGGGGACAGTGACAGGGGAGGGACATGCAAATGCTGGCGGCTCCCCAGCTGCTGAAGGGGGCTCGGGATGCCGGGGGGCTCCTTGGATGCCGGGTGGTTCCCTGGATGCTGAAGGTGCTCAATGGATGCCGGAGGTGCTCAATAGATGCCGGGGGGCTCCCGGATGCCGGAGTGGTCCCTGGATGCCGGGGGTGCTCCCTGGATGCCGGAGGTGCTCCCTGGATGCCGGGGTGCTCCTGGATGCCGGAGGTGCTCCCTGGATGCCGGGGGTGCTCCCTGGATGCCGGGAGGCTCCCTGGATGCTGGCGGACCTGTGGATGCTGCCGAGTTCCGTGGCCGGACAAGGACTGGGCTGTCCTGGTCTCTGGCTCTCCGTGGCTGCTGGAAGCCCTCGGCTGCCGGAGGAGGCGAGCCTCAGCCCCTCGGTGCCCTCCCACGGCTGTCAGGCAGTTCCGGGCTGAGGAAGGAGGCTCCCCGATCCCTCCCGGCTCCGGGGGAGTGAGCACCGGCCCCCGGCATCCGGAACTGACACAGCCCCGGGCGGCTGGTGCCTTGTGCTGAGCGGCTCCCGCACGTCCTGCGAACCGGGACAGAGGCGGCACGGCCGGGCCATGAGCGGGGGAAAGGTGCTCGGTGCCTGGGCGCTGCTGGCCAGCCTGGCCCTGGCCAGCTGGGGGGTCCGAGGTGAGTCCGCAGAGGTGGTCAGCGGCCGGACACTGCCCGTGGTGCCTGGACACGCCGGGAGGGTGCTGGGGAGGAGCCTCGAGGCTTGGTGAGGTTTTCCACCAGGGAAGGTTTGGAGCGTCGAGGGGAAAAAGGAATCAGTGCAACAGGGATGGGGGAGCTGGCTTTGCCCAGAGGGGGTTTTTTTTTGGGGGACAGCCTGATGTGATGCTTCACCCCACGAAGGAGCTCGGAGCTCTGCGCTGGTGTGGATAACACGGAGCTGAAGCTCTCCTCTCCTTCCCCAGGGCAGATCTACGTGAAGGAATTCAGTGGGAAGGTGTTCCTGGAGTGCGTGGTCGGCCAAGGCAAAAACGTCACATGGTGGAAAGACGGGGACGCTGTTGGGCGCGAGGCACTGCTGGAGCTGAGCGGGGTTTATGACGACCCCAGGGGGCTCTACGTGTGTGAAACAGGCGGCCAAAGGAAGAGCCTCCAGGTGCACTATCGCAGTAAGTGCTGCACACCTCCTTTGCCACAGCCACGGCTCCTTGGAGCTTTCACCCAGCCTTGAGGGAATTTCCCTCCCCATCTGGGAGTGTTGTGCTGGTTTGCTGCAGGTTCCTCTGCGTGTGGTGTCACTGTGACAGCTCTGCAGCTTTATTTAGGGCCGTGGCCTGCTTCTCTGGGCCTGCACTGAGTGTGGGGGACACATGGCAGCTTGTCCCCCTGCCCGGCTCACGCAGCAAACCCAGCTGCTGCTCTGTGCTGGCCTGGCAGAGCTGCCCGAGCCCTGGATGTGCCCTCAGTGTCCGTGTCCTTTTGGGCTTTCCAGTGTGCCAGAACTGCATCGAGGTGGACGCTCCCACCATCTCCGGCATCGTCGTCGCCGACGTGGTGGCCACACTGTTCCTGGCCGTGGCCGTGTACTGCATCACTGGCCACGACAGGGGACACACGTCACGAGGTGAGGCACAGGAGAGGCCCCAGGGCTGTGCCTGGCACCTCTAGGGGCTGCTTGTGCAGCTCTTGGGTTTGTTTGGGAATGTTCCCGCAGTGCCCATGGCTCCCCTGATCCCTGACCCCGACTTTTCTTCCTTCAGCTTCTGACAGGCAGAACCTGATCGCCAATGAGCTCTACCAGGTGAGGGTGGGGACACCCCTGTGTGTGTGGGGACATCTCCAGCACCCCGTGTGTGTGTGTGGGGACACCTGTGTGTGTGGGGGGACATTCCAGCACCCCGTGTGTGTGTGTGTGGGGACACCTGTGTGTGTGGGGGGACATTCCAGCACCCCGTGTGTGTGTGGGGGGGGACACCTGTGTGTGTGTGGGGACATCTCCAGCACCCCTGTGTGTAAAGAACCTTGCCAAAAGCCGATCCAGCTCGCCCTCCCAGGCCTGGGCAGGTACAGTCCTGGCTCATGTCCCCTGTTTTCCCCCTCCCAGCCCTCGGAGAGCGGGAGGATGATCAGTACAGCCGGCTGGGTCACACCCGTGCCCGAAAGTGAAGTGAGAAGACTCTGAGGCTGCCTTCATCAGCGTGCTGGTTTCACTTGGAGCTCCCTCCAGGGTGGGCTGCTTGTAGCCCTGGGCTCAGTCCACCACCTCTTGCACTTCCATATTCCTGCCATTAAAGATGAGCCTGTCCCACAGCCTCCCTGTTGTCTCCAGGTCCTGGGGAAGGCACACATGGGCTGGGATCTGGTGTCTCCTTAGGTCCACACGGGATGGGGTTTGGTCACTGGGAAGGTGCACATGGAACGGGATTTGGTCACTGGGAAGGTGCACAGGGGATGGGTTTGGTCACTGGGAAGGTGCACAAGGGATGGGATTTGGTCACTGGGAAGGTGCACAAGGGATGGGGTTTGGTCACTGGGAAGGTGCACAAGGGATGGGATTTGGTCACTGGGAAGGTGCACAGGGGTTGGGATTTGGTCACTGGGAAGGTGCACACAGGACAGGATTTGGTCACTGGGAAGGTGCACACAGGACAGGATTTGGTCACTGGGAAGGTGCACACAGGACAGGATTTGGTCACTGGGAAGGTGCACACAGGACAGGATTTGGTCACTGGGAAGGTGCACACAGGACAGGGTTTGGTCACTGGGAAGGTGCACACAGGACAGGATTTGGTCACTGGGAAGGTGCACAAGGGACAGGATTTGGTCACTGGGAAGGTGCACAGGGGATGGGATTTGGTCACTGGGAAGGTGCACAGGGGATGGGATTTGGTCACTGGGAAGGTGCATAAGGGACAGGATTTGGTCACTGGGAAGGTGCACAGGGGATGGGATTTGGTCACTGGGAAGGTGCACAGGGGATGGGGTTTGGTCACTGCTCTCTACGCCCCAGCCCCAAGCAGAAACAGCTCATGTGCTCTGAGTCCCCAAAACGGGACACAGACACCAGACAGGGCCAGGCAGCACCTCCCCACCCTTGGGAGGACAAAGAAATATTCCTCTGGTGCAGGCAAGCCCAGAGACAGAGCTCTGCCAATGGGTGGGTGCTGATCCTGCTGGGACAAGAAGTGTGTGGGATGACACTGCCTGGGAAAAACACTGGGGGCAAACTCGTACATTGATGTACCCCAAAAACAGTGGTAGAATTGCTGGGGTGTGGCAAAATTTAGGGTTTGTTTTTGTTTTTTTTTTTTGAAGCAAAATTTAGGGGGTTTCTGGAGCAAAACGTAGGTCTTGTACACCCAGAGAAGTCCAAGCTTTTCCCACCCCACTGGCAGGCAGAGCAGGCGCCCCTGGCTCACAGAAGGTGAGAACACGGCCCTGAGCGTTTCTGGAGCTGCTGGGGTTGGTGCTGTGTGTATCTCACCATCTCCCTGCTCGGGGTGTGGGGCTGTTGTGGTGAAGGAGCCCAGCTGTGCCTGCAAACCGCATCCTGCGGGGCGCAGGGCTGCTGGGGCTGCCTCCTGCACCTCAACCACCCCCAGCCCCTGCTCCGCTGCTGCTTCCTCTGCTCAGGGGCTGCCTCAGCCGGGCTTCGACCTGAAACCGCCATCAAAACAGCCCACGGGCCCTTCTCAGCCTCTTTGTTGAGCAGTTCCATTGCTGCTGGGCCGTTTTGGGGGGTTTTTGCTGCCTGCCTCTGCTGCTTTGGCTGCAAATGGAGATCAGGCTGTGAAAGGATGAGTTCAGAGGCAAATTCCCCCGAAGAGGGTCCACTCTCAGCCACCAGAAACCACTTTCTTCTGGAACCAGCCAGAAGCACTGGAGGCACTCAGGGCAGAGATTAAAATGGAGAGAAAACCAACAGGAGCAGAGAGAAGTGTGATGGGGAAAGGAGAGCAGGAGCCACCAGTGAGGCTGCAGTCCTTATTGAGAAGGAAATCTCTTGCCAATGTGCTCATCCCTGTTCCTTGATGGCAAACCCAAGCACAGCCCGGGTGGGACGGCGTGTCCCCGTCCTGTGGGCCGTATCCCAAAGTGCCAGAGCCTCAGCAGAGCCGCGGGGAGCTGGGGACGAGGTGGGCAGAAGCGTTGGGCCGCCGTGGTGCTGGTCACAGCCTGTCATCCCCGGGGATTTCAGAGGGCCCTGGGCGCAGGCCCGCATACAGCTCCCGCTGGCCTTTCCGGATGGGCTGTGGGAAGAGCAGAGCCCTCAGCAATCCTGCCCCGAGCCCACACGGCGCAGGGGAAAGCACAGCGGGGCAGGGGCAGCACGGCGAGCGGCGGTTCTGCTCCCACGGAAATCCCCGTGGCAGCACCAGGAACAGGGGCTCCCCCATCACCTTTTCCCTCCGCTGCCAGGGAAACTGGGAGCTGGACTGGATGGGTAAAGGAGCTGGCTCTCAGCCCCAGCCCTGGCTGTCCCTCCCCAGGCAGCAGGGATGGGACGTTCAGGGGCTGTCCTCACCTCGTAGTCCGGGTTTGGGACAGGGGGAGGACGCTGCATCTTCTGACCTGAAACAGAGGCACAGAGAGGGGGAACCCTTGGGGATTCCTGCCGTGAGGCACCTCCAGGCTGACCCCAGGGCCAGGATCAGCTCCCGTGGATTTATTCTGAGCTCTCCAAGAGGCAATTGCTGCCTGGGAAATGGGTTCCTGTGTGCAGGAATCTTTGGCCCAGCGGCCACTCCCGTCCCTGCACAAAGGCAGCCCGTGGGAAGCAGGAGCACTGACTGGAAGCTCGAGGGGAGCAGAGGCTGTCCCGTCACACACTGGGGATGAGGATTTCCCTGGGGGCTCAGAGGATGTCTGCAGTGACTCTCACCTCGTGGCCGGCTGTCCCCAGAGGAGCTGGCCCGTCCCTTCCTGCCTTTGCTGAAGTAATAGACCAGGATCAGCAGTCCCAGGGTGAGGAGGTCTGCAGCGATCCCTGCCACGGTCAGGGCGTCCAGCTCCTCGCAGGTGGCACACACTGTGGGATGAGGGCAGGGGGATGCTCAGAGCCAGAGCTGGGAGGGGGACACGGGAGATTCCTTCTGCCAGAAATGGGCTCTGGGGCACTTTCACTGCCCACACGGGGCGGGAATGGCCTTGGCAGCAGCAAACCCCAGTGTCAGCTCCCCAAAGCTGCCCCTGGCACGTGCAGGGCGAGGGCTCTGCGCTCACCTCGGGCATTCAGGTACAGCTCACGTTGCCTGCTCCCCAAGGAACAGCTCAGGTTGGCAGGAGAGCTGTCGTGGTCCCTGAAAATTAACTTCTTCTCCTCGGTGACCTCTCCTTTCCTAGAAAAGGTCCAGTCGATGCCATCGTCCTCTAAGGGACACGTGATTGTCACCGTGGTGCCGGAAATCTCCACCAGGAATTCCCCTTGGGAGGAACACACCAATGAGAAAGGAAACCAAGGGCAAAATTCAGATGTTTCTACCTGGTTTTTAGTCAGCTACAGCCTTTATATCCTGCTAAATACTAAAGATACTTAAAGATTAGTATTAAAGATTAGCATGAAAGATTAGTATTAAAGATTAGTATTAAAGACACTAATATTTTGTTGGTAAAATTCACTTACCCCCTTCAGTTTCTTCATCTGCAAAACAGAAAAAAAAAGGAGTGTTAAAAAATCGTCTCATCGTTGTCTCACTGCTTAGAAATTCTGTTGGAAATGCCCAACACTGGTAATAATTAGGGACCAATTTCTCCAATCTGTAAGATCGCTGTCAATTAATGAACAGTGAATTTTTTTTCCTATCCTGCAATATTACAAAATTCAAATCTTTTCTATTTGGACCTCTTAGTCTTTATTTGGGATTTTTAGCATGAGAAAATAATTAAGGGTGGCGGGTAAAATACACTTACCCTGCTGAGCTGTGGTGCCAACTGCAAAAAAAAAACACAAAAGAAAAGAAATGTTAAAGTATTGAGGTTCAGATATCACACACCTTTCCTACCCCCAGGGCTACCTTTCTGAACTCAGCCGCTTGAAAGAGATGTTATAACCCCACGTTCACGCTGAGGGCATCAGAAATGTTCTGGTGGTGGGACAGGATGTTGTTCTGAACTTTGGGAGCCATTTTTGGACACAGCCTAAACGCAGAATGGAAACTTGAACCTTTCCAACCCAGCTCAGAAAACAAAAAGAGTTGTTATTGACAAGGTGCAGGACCCCCGAAATTCTGCTTTATTATCATGGAGCAAACAGTGCTGGAAAACCCTGGTAAGAACCTCGGTCCTCTGCCAGAGAACTCTCTGCCAGAGTTATTTCATGACGTATTTAATGTAAACTGTTTATTCTGAGTGAGTTTTCTGCCTTGTGGGAAACAACTCGCTCCATGGAGGGCTCTGGAGGTGGAATGTTAAAGAAGGAGTTTTTAGGAGCTGTGAATCAGATTTGTGATCTCCCTTTAAGACATCTGGGTCTTTTTGCAAGAAGTCATGTAAATAAGTGCATAAATTGAATTCCACAGACAGCGCGCTTGGCTGGAGAGGAGAGAGAAGGTGACCTGATGCTTTTTTTGACTTTGCATAGACAAATTTAAATCTGAAAAAAAAAAAAAAAAAAAAAAAGAAAGGAGCAGGCCATTGACAAACCAAGATTGGTATTCGCAGCACTTTGGCAGAGCAGTTGTACTCTTAACAACTCCGAATGGAGTAAAAACGCTTAATGGTTTTACCTTGGACGTCTCTCCTCTTCACCGGCTCCTTTAGAGCCTTTCGGGGGCTCTGCTCCTCACCCTGAACCATGGGGACATTCCGGCTGGGAGCTCCCCCACAGCCCCGTACCCCACCACGCCTGAAGTTATTCACACCACCATCACCAAAACGCTTTCAGTGCGTGGATAAAAAACCAAAATGAGAGCGTGGAACTCAGAGCTCACTCACACTGCACAGAGCCGCCTGGAGTTTGGGGACTCACCTGGAGTTTGGGGATTCACACTGAAGTTTGGGGACTCACCCGGAGTTTGGGGACTCACCCGGAGTTTGGGGATTCACCTGAAGTTTGGGGATTCACCTGAAGTTTGGGGACTCCCCTGGAGTTTGGGGACTCACCCGGAGTTTGGGGACTCACCCGGAGTTTGGAGACTCACCCGGAGTGTGGGGGACTCACCTGCACACAGCAGGAACCCCAGGAGGGGCAGGGACCGCTCCAGCCCTCATCCTCATCTCCTCCTCCTGCTGCTCCTGTCCACCACATCAGACAGGCATGGCTGTGGCAGGAAAGAACACGGTGGCTTTCTTTAGAAAGAGGCCCAGGATTGGTGTTTTTTTCCCAGAATCGCCACCGACCCGAGCAGGGCTGGGGGACTCACTGTTTCCAGAGCAGCCCAGGCAGAGCCAGACACGTGAACTAAAGCCAGGTCAGGACGTGTGGAGGCTCAAAGTGTGTTCATGGCACGTCACCGGCGGCGAGGGGTGGCTGCTGTGCTCTGCAGCAGCGCTGCAGGGCTCGGGCAGCTCCTGGAGCTGCCCTGGGAGCAGCAGGAGAGGGAAGGAGCTGGAATCAGCTTCTCAAAGTGGAGGCTTTGAGAAGTTCCGACCGCGGAAAATAGCTTCATGTGGCATCACAACGCGGTTTGGGTGGGAAGGGACCAGAAATCCCCCCAGTGCAACCCCTGCCATGGCAGGGACACTCCCACTGTCCCTGGCTGCCCCAAGCCCTGTCCAGCCTGGCCTTGGGCACTGCCAGGGATCCAGGGGCACCACAGCTGCTCTGGGCACCCTGTGCCAGGGCCTGACCACCCTGCCAGGGAACAATTCCTGCCCCAAATCCCATCTAACCCTGTCCTCTGGCGCCTGAACCAATTCCCCCTTTGTTCTATCCTCCAGCTGCAGACGAAGAGCCGCTGCCCACCTTCCCCGCCGGTCCCTTCCAGTCTCTGGCCGATCGGAGCCAAGGCACCAGAAGCATCCCCCGAGCTCATCCCCCGGCGGTGCGCGGGCACAGCGCTGAGCCCATCGCCCCCTGCCCGTGCCCTGCCCCAGCCCCTCGCCACGGGCCCTGCCGGAGTTATCCCGGCGTTTGGGGGACCTTCTCTGCCCTGGCCCCGCTAGAGGGGGCTCCTGCCGCGGCCAGCGCCACAGCCGGGCACGGTCCCTCCAGCCGGGCACTGTCCCTCCAGCCGGGCACTGTCCCCGCAGCAGGGCACTGTCCCCACAGCCGGGCACTGTCCCTCCAGCCGGGCACTGTCCCCGCAGCCGGGCACTGTCCCCACAGCCGGGCACTGTCCCTCCAGCCGGGCACTGTCCCCGCAGCCGGGCACTGTCCCTCCAGCCGGGCACTGTCCCTGCAGCCAGGCACTGTCCATCCAGCCGGGCACTGTCCCTCCAGCCGGGCACTGTCCCCCACAGCCGGGCACTGTCCCTCAGCGGGGCACTGTCCCTGCAGCAGGGCACTGTCCCCTCAGCCGGGCACTGTCCCCGCAGGCCGGGCACTGTCCCACAGCCGGGCACTGTCCCACAGCCGGGCACTGTCCCCGCAGCCGGGCACTGTCCCTCAGCCGGCACTGTCCCCACAGCCGGGCACTGTCCCACAGCCGGGCACTGTCCCACAGCCGGGCACTGTCCCCGCAGCCGGGCACTGTCCCACAGCCGGGCACTGTCCCTCAGCGGGGCACTGTCCCTGCAGCAGGGCACTGTCCCACAGCCGGGCACTGTCCCCACAGCCGGGCACTGTCCCTCAGCGGGGGCACTGTCCCTGCAGCCAGGCACTGTCCCCACAGCCGGGCACTGTCCCTCAGCGGGGCACTGTCCCTGCAGCAGGGCACTGTCCCACACAGCCGGGCACTGTCCCCGCAACCCGGGCACTGTCCATCCAGCCGGGCACTGTCCCCGCAGCTGGGCACTGTCCCCACAGCGGGCACTGTCCATCCAGCCGGCACTGTCCCCACAGCCGGGCACTGTCCCCACAGCCGGGCACTGTCCCTCAGCGGGGCACTGTCCCCACAGCCGGGCACTGTCCCGCGCAGCCGGCACTGTCCCTCCAGCCGGGCACTGTCCCTCAGCGGGGCACTGGTCCCCGCAGCCGGGCACTGTCCCCGCAGCCGGGCACTGTCCCTCCAGCCGGCACTGTCCCCACAGCTGGGCACTGTCCCTCCAGCCGCGGGCACTGTCCCCGCAGCTGGGCATTGTCCCTCCAGCCGTGCACTGTCCCTCCAGCCGAGGCACTGTCCATCCAGCCGGCACTGTCCATCCAGCCGGCACTGTCCCCACAGCCGGGCACTGTCCCCGCAGCCGGGCACTGTCCATCCAGCCGGGCACTGTCCATCCAGCCGGGCACTGTCCCTCAGCCGGGCACTGTCCATCCAGCCGGGCACTGTCCCTCAGCCGGGCACTGTCCCCACAGCCGGGCACTGTCCCTCAGCCTGGGCACTGTCCCCACAGCCGGGCACTGTCCCTCCAGCCGGCAATGTCCCCACAGCCGGGCACTGTCCCCACAGCAGGGCACTGTCCCTGCAGCGGGCACTGTCCCTCCAGCCGGGCACTGTCCCCACAGCCGGGCACTGTCCCCGCAGCCGGGCACTGTCCCCGCAGCCGGGCACTGTCCCCACAGCCGGGCACTGTCCATCCAGCCGGGCACTGTCCCTCAGCGGGGCACTGTCCCTCCAGCCGGGCACTGTCATCCAGCCGGGCACTGTCCCTCCAGCGGGCACTGTCCCCACAGCCGGGCACTGTCCCCGCAGCGGGGGCTTGGGGCGCACACTGACCCCCGAGGCTCTGCCAGGGACACCCCAGGCTCTGCTGCCCGCAGGGACACGGAGGGGACGGAGCCGTGTCCCGTTTCCCTTACGGGGGCGCTCCCTTTGGCCGTCAGGGCTCTCTTTTTCTTTATTTTGTGTTTCCAAGTGGCGCGTCAGAGAGTTGAGGTTCCCGGTGAGTGTGCCAGGGACGCGCTCTTCTCCTCAAAGCTGAAAAAGCACCATGTTTCCAAAGAAGATGAAGGTTGGCAGAAGTCTGCGGGATAAAGTGGGAATAGGGGCTGTTCCCAGCCCGCCGCAGAAACAGGAGGAGGGAGTGGCAGCAAACTGGCTGCTAAACTTTAATCACAACCTGAACAAAGCCCCAGAGGACAAATATTCACGGCGGTGAGGAACAAAAGGAGGTGATATGTTGGAACAGTAGCTGCCTGGAAATCTGGGGAGATGGAGTAATGGAGGGCTGGCTAAGGACCAAATCATTCCGGGAAATGAGATCCCGGTGGCCCGGGGCTGTCAGCAGGGATGTGTGAGCACCCACAGGGTTCCCTGCTCTGTTCTGGGCACAATCCAGGGAGCTGACAGCCTCAGCGCTGTTTTTTCCCTCGCCAAACCTCTGAAGGGAACCCCCCGAAACACGCAGAGCCTCGGTGCGCCTCCCCTCGCACCTCTGCAAAGGAAATCAGCAGCAGGCACAGGGAAACCCGGGATCACCTCTGGTGCACCGGACACCGACACTGCCAGGGGTTTACGGCCCTCGAAGGCAAAACAATCCTCATCTGCCAGCACAGGCTCGGGTCGGTTCACACTCTCACAGCTCCCACGTGCCTCCTGCAGAATATTTTGTGTCGCACGGAATTTCTCACCCGTGGAGCACCGCGGCACAGTTTCCCCGGCTGTGCCTGGAGCACGGCCGGGCTCGACCCGTTTCCCACTTGATTTTTCCAAGGATTTCCCAGCACCAGGCTCCCAATCCTTGGCTGCAGCCAAGGAACCTTCAAACCATTTTAAGGGCACGTTATCTGTGTTTGGTGGGAGGTTTCCATCCTCTGCATGAGGGCCCGCGCTGCGGCCGTGGGCTGTCGGGTTTGGGCCGATCTTTGAGGATTGTTTGCAGCTCTTTTTGCCGAACAAATTGGCCCTCATTCCTTCGAGTCACCTATGAACACCTCCAGGCAATGTTCCTTTACCTCCCCCGAGAGGGGAGTGGTTCGGCTGGCGGCTGGGAGGAGGGATGATTGCAACACAAAGAGCAGGGCAATATGGGAGGGGAGAAGAAATTAATCTCACCTCGGAATCTCGGCGATTCCGGGCAGAAGCGAGCGGCGCTGGGCGCACCTCGGCGGGGAGCGCAGGGGCAGCGCTCACACTCCCCTCGCAGGCCGAGCTGGGGCAAGGATCTGCCCCGTGGTGCCGGGAAGACTTTGAGAAACTCATCTTTTAGCCGGTCAGGGGGACCCGAAGCGGATTTGTGTGTGCAGGCCCCGGACTGGTGTCCCCCATGCGCGCCGCACCTGGCTGGGCGCTGCGCTCGTCCTTGGGGCGCAGCTCCGAGGTAAGGAAACCTGGCCCCGGCCGGCCTCATCTCCTTCTTCTGACCCCTGAAATCATCCCTAAGGCAGAGGCTTTTCCCCCGTCCTTGCTGCGATTCTTTCCTGGCGCGGGGCTCGCTGGAAGTGGCACCAAGTGGTGGAGTTTCTTCCCCAACAGGTTTGGGCGTATTCGAGAGGAAAAACACCGATCCCGTCCCCTGATCTCCTCCTCAGCTCGGGTTACAGCGTCTTTTGCTCTCCTGCCAGGAATCTGAACTCTACTCTCAGCCTTTTCTTTTTTTTTTTTTCTTTTGCCACCTTTGTTCCTAAACAGTCGGGGATTGTCCAGGAGCTTCAGATCCTTCACACAACAAAGGTTCCAGACCCGCACGAAACTCACTTGGATTTTCGGTGCTTTATATCCAAACACCTGGATTTTAAGAATACCCCAGCCCTCCTTCCCCAAATGCATCAGCACACGGTGTAATCTGCCTTGGCAAAAAAAAAAAAAAAAAGTATTTCGCTCTTATTTCTCGCTTAGTTTCTTTTCGAGGAGTTATAAATGAACAGACTTGGCACCGGATCCGTGTGAGAGCAACAAGTTCTCTGCCAGTGACGTTTTTCACGTGTAAATACCGTCAATGTTTTGGCATTCCTTCGAGATAATGAATTAGTTGGAAGGAAGCATTTAGTCCATAAATTACTTCCAAATACATCTCCATTGTGAAGTTATATCTTACAACCCTAGATAAGCTTTTGGTTTTTTTTTTTTTTCCTTTTTTATGGTTTGAATCATACTGAGATAAGTTAACTTCCTAACGTGACAGGATATTGATATTTTCTATTTCCTTCACCAGCAAAACACTTAATTTTTCTTATTTTTCACTTTTCCTCCTCTCTTTTCCTTGCTCTGCCTCCTGCTAGTTGTCGCTTTTCCAGGAGGGCACCGAGTGAGCGACGCTCACTTATTTTTAAAGCAGCAGCCGTGGAGGATGTGGGGATGTTTCTGGGGAAAACAAATCCACATTCACCTTGAGGATTTCCTCTAGAATTCTTCGGCCTGACTGACTTTACCTGGAGCTGCCCAGCCTGGTTATAAATCCTCTAAAACTGGCTCTGGATGTGTCAGTAAGAGCAGTTCCACCGCGGTGTGCATGAGGCGGAGCAGAAAGCGCACAAAGGGAGGTTCTAGAGTGGGAAATAGCAATTTTGGGATGAGTTTCAGTCCACTTGGAGAAGGTTTTTCTGGATTAATCTGCAGGACCACCTCCCCTCGCAATGTTTGTGGGACACTCAGGCCATCCCTGGCCAGCACAGATGAGGCTCCCAGGGAAGTGAAGCTGATAAGGAGCGGTGATTAGCTCACTGCAGTGATTTTTCTCCCTCTGTTTCCCCCGCAGCGCTGTGGCTGGCGGCAGCGGTGGAGGTTCACACGGCCAAGGAGGTGGTCGCCGTGAACGGCACCAACCAGCGGCTGAAATGCACCTTTTCCAGCAGCAGCCCCGTGAGCCAGCAGCTGTCGGTGAGCTGGAACTTCCAGCCCGAGGACCTGAGCTCTCATGAGCCGGTGAGTGAGACTTTGATGCTCCTTTTCAGGGCTTTTCACCCCTGCCCCAACACCCAGCTCTGGGTGAGCAGCGAGTGGGAACAGACACACCTGAAACCCACAGGGACGTTTGGGCCTTCGTCACTTGTAGTGACTAATCCGAAAAAACCCTCTCGTGTTTAGTTTGGGGTGATCAAGGTTAAAATATTTGTGGTTTTACAAAGCTGGACCTGCTGACACCACAGCCGAGCCTGCCTTAGGTGACATCCCACACCTGAGAACACTTCAGGAACCTTCCAGCTCCCTTCCAAGCCAGGCCACTGGATGTTTCTGTGCTTTTTGCAGGTGTTTTACTACCTGAAGGAGCCCTACAAGCCCCCCTCGGGGAGGTTTAAAGAGCGAGTCACCTGGGACGGGAACATTGAGCGTAACGACGTTTCCATCATCATCTGGAACCTGCAGCCCAGTGACAATGGCACCTTCACCTGCCAGGTGACAAACTGGCCAGATGTCTACGGCACCATCGGGGAGGTGCGGCTCCAGTTGTGCAGAAAGGTGAGAGGCCAAGAAACACCCCCAGCGCTCGGGAGGGTTTAACAAAGGGGCTGGAAAATTAGCAGGGAAAAGTAGAAAGCTGCTAAACTTCAATCACAACCCGAACAAAGCCCCGGAGTGGCAAATACTCACCACAAAACAAAAGGTGGTGATATGTTGGAAGAGGAACTGCCTGGAAATCTGGGGAGATGAAGGGCTACCACGGGACCAAATCATTCCCGGGAAAATGGAGATCCCGATGTCCCGGGGCTGTCAGCAGGGCTGTGTTAGCACCCACAGGGTCCCCTGCTCTGCTCTGGGCTCTGCTCTGGGCTCGGTTCTGTTTCTGGAGGGATGGAGAGGAGCCTGAGGGAAGGTTTCATTCACAGATCCCACCCTCGTTCCTCCTGCGTGTCCCTCTGCTTCATTCCTCTGTCCCTCCCCACGCAGTGAACTTCTCAGAAATCCATTTCCTGGCCGTGGCCATCGGATCTGCCTCTGTGCTGATGGTCATCGTGGTGACAGCCGTGATCATCTGTCGGCAGCGCCGCAGGAGAGCGCGAGACAAGAGGCTGGAGGTGGCAGACACCGAGAGGTGAGGGGGGGACAGACTCAGGGAGGGCCTCACAAGCTCTGGGCCTCTCTGAATTATTGGCCCAGACCCTTCATGGAGCATCCTCAATGCAAACCTCAGAACAATCAGTGATAATTGGCTGCGTGCAGGCAGAGCGGAGCCCCGGGATGGACAAGCTCTGGAGTCCTCCTCTGGCCCTTGTCCTTCTCAGCGGCTCCTCGCTCAGAGAAGGACACTGCTGCTGTGGGGGTGGCGGGCAGATGACCACGCTGTCCCCTGAGCTGTGGTCACCACACGTGTGGCACCCTCACATCTCACCCTGGGTGTGACTCAGGACATCCTGCTGCTCAGCCTGACACTGATTTGGGCCTTTTTTTTTTTCTCTCTTTTTTTTCTCCTCTCACTTTTCTAACAGTAAAGAAAAGGAGAGCCTGAAGATGGGGGAAGAGAAGGAACCCATTCCACTGGAAGATTAAAGGTCTTTGCTGGTGTGCACAATGCAGGTACACATCCTTCTTAATGTCTCAGTGCTCCTGTGGACTCTCCAAGACATTCCCTCGGGTATTCCGCTGCTATTCACAGTCGGAACTGAGGCCACGGTCACACTTTGATGTTGAGGATCCTTCAGAGAGGCTGAACAATCCCTGAACAATCACAGCCTCTTAAATGTGCATGAGATTTCTCCTCCCGCTGTTGAGGAGCATTCCTAGGAAAGCCATTGTTGCTGCTTTCCATGGCATTCCTGCTTTGTAGATGAAGAGGAATGAATTACTTCCCTTTTGTCAGTTTTGAATCTGCTTTTGGATAACTTTAACCTTTATTGTTTTAAAATTGCAACAGGAAGACTGGCGCTGTTTCCATATTCACTGTCTTTGCTTAAACGTGTCAGCAAAAATTCCACCCGCAGTTTCTGAGGTCAGCACCTGCCTCTATTATTTTGGGTTTTGACAACGACCCTGAGTAATGGATGTTTGTTTTTCTTACAAACTTTCTTCTCAGGTGCTTCCAAAGCAGCTGGTGAAAGCCTGTAATTTGGGCTGTTAGAACAAAGCTGGATTACAGACGCCCCACGCTGCCGGAACCTCTGCTCAACCTGAAAGTCTCGCATGGGAAGAGGGTGACTTTACACGAGCTGTGAATTCCCTTCGGGGAAGCAAAGCACAGGAGGACCTTGCCCCGTGAACAAAGAACTTTCCTTCATCTTCTCCCCTGTTCAACCTGAGCACGGCGTCTCTGGGAGATGAAAGTGCCGAGAGTGACTGAACAGAGGGCTGGGAGGTGTCTGAGCAGACGCACTCTTGCACCTTAGAAACCACAACGTGCCTTTGTGCTGCCCTGGTTTTATTCCCTGAGAATCCTCCCTGGCATGCTGAGAAGGAAGGCTGAGCTGTGAGGTCTCAGCTGAGACCCAAAGTCCTGGGAATCCCTTTTCCTGCGTTAGATGGACAGTGTTAGAGCTGGGCAAGCTGTGCTGGTTGTTGTTAGGGGTATCATTCACCAGCCAGGGTGGTTTGCACGTCCGTGTCTGGCAGCTTTGGGACAGTTTGGGGGTTGAGGAGAGTTTCCTGCCTGGGTTCAGCAGCTGTTCCCATTCCCACTCTTTCCATCCCAGTGCCCCCAAAGCTGGAACCCACGGAGCTCTAACAGTGTCCCAGAGCCCCAAACCAATCCTGTTACAGTGTTTACCCAGCCCCAAATCAAAGCCTTGCTCTGTTTGTTTGTACAATGTCTTTAATGGCTTTATAACCCGCGATGTGCCAGCCTCGCTGCCTGGCTGTCACCTGCCTGTTTTCATTGTCACTCACCTTGTTGGAAATAAAGGCCCTTGCTGAGAGCTGCGCTGGTGTGACACGGGGAAGTGACCTGGGGGCCCTGACACCTCAAATGAGCACATTTGCACTGTTTGTCCTCAGAGTCTGGTCCGTTACCCGGTGTGCAACAAACCAATCATTAAACACATCAGGGAGAGGTTAATTATTGATTATTGACTTCAGAGGAGCCCAAGTGGGTGCTCGGTGGTGTCCCACAAATCCAGCACATCCCGCTGGACTTTCCCACCGCTATTTATGCGGAATTCAGTCAGTAACTTTCCAAGTACAGCCCCTCTCTTACAATGGGTTAATAATTCCCACACAAGTTATGTCACCCCGGCCAACTTCTCCCCCTGCACAGGGACAGGCTCTTCACCTGGCCAGGGTCGTTTGCACCTTCAGGTGTGAGTTTTGGTGTTACAACCAAGATAGTTCAGCTCTGGGATATAAAAACCTTGGGTGTTGTGCCCTGTTAGCAGTGTACACACAGACGCACTTCAACATCGAGATTCATTACATCCCTGAACCAGTTCCCGGGTCTCCTTGGATAAGGGATGCAGCTGCTCCCTGCTCCTCTGATTAGCTCTACTTTTCTTTTTTTTTTTTTTTTTTTTTTTTTTTTTTTTTTTTTTTCTCACTGCGAGGAACTTGTTAAAATCCCGACACATTCCTCGCTTTGGGACAGCCCCCAAAAAACCAACAAAAAGCGCGGCCAGCGGGCTGGCAGCGACAGGAGCTGCTCGGGGCTTTGGGGGCAATCGCGGTGGCCGCGGCGCACCTTCTCTTGTCCCGTACCCAGGTGTGTAACCCAGGTGTACCCGGGTGTGCCCAGGTGTACCCAGGTGTACCCGGGTGTACCCACCCAGGCGCCGCGGCCATTTCGGGGCTGCCCCGCCCTCACCTGCGCCAGGTGAGCGCCATGTTCCGGGCCTGAGGCCGGCCGGGATGGGGCGGCCAGGGGCGGAGGGCTCCGGGGGCCGCCTCCTCCTCCTGCCGCGGGGGGCTCTGCTGCTGCTCGGTAACGGGGGCTCCGGGGGGCTCCGGGGGGATAAAGGGACGGCAGCGGCGGTGGCCGCCGTGTCCCGCGTGGGAAGCGGCCCGGGAGCGCTCGGGAAGGGTGGATGGTCCCGGGCAGCGAGAGGCTCGGGAAGGGTGGATGGTCCCGGGCAGCGGGAGGCTCGGGAAGGGTGGATGGTCCCGGGCAGCGGGAGGCTCGGGAAGGGCGGATGGTCCCGGGCAGTGGGAGGCTCGGGAAGGGTGGATGGTCCCGGGCAGCGGGAGGCTCGGGAAGGGCGGATGGTCCCGGGGCAGCGGGAGGCTCCGGAAGGGCGGATGGTCCCGGGTAGTGGGAGGCTCGGGAAGGGTGGATGGTCCCGGGCAGCGGGAGGCTCGGGAAGGGCGGATGGTCCCGGGGCAGCGGGAGGCTCGGGAAGGGCGGATGGTCCCGGGTAGTGGGAGGCTCGGGAAGGGCGGATGGTCCCGGGTAGTGGGAGGCTCGGGAAGGGTGGATGGTCCCGGGGCAGCGGGAGGCTCGGGAAGGGCGGATGGTCCCGGGTAGTGGGAGGCTCGGGAAGGGTGGATGGTCCCGGGGCAGCGGGAGGCTCGGGAAGGGTGGATGGTCCCGGGGCAGCGGGAGGCTCGGGAAGGGCGGATGGTCCCGGGGCAGTGGGAGGCTCGGGAAGGGCGGATGGTCCCGGGGCAGTGGGAGGCTCGGGAAGGGCGGATGGTCCCGGGCAGTGGGAGGCTCGGGAAGGGCGGATGGTCCCGGGGCAGTGGGAGGCTCGGGAAGGGCGGATGGTCCCGGGGCAGTGGGAGGCTCGGGAAGGGCGGATGGTCCCGGGGCAGTGGGAGGCTCGGGAAGGGTGGATGGTCCCGGGGCAGCAGGAGGATCGGGAAGGGTGGTCCCGCCGTGCTCGGTGCTCTGGGGGAGGAGGAAAGCTCGGGAAGAGCCGGCGGGAGGCTCGGACAGATTCTCCCGGAGGCTCGGGAGCGCCGCAGCATCGCGGGGCAGAGGCGGCTGCGCCCGCTGGAAACGCGAACGGAGAGAGCTCCGTGCTCTGGGGAGAGCCGTGAGCCCGTCAGGGTGAAACTGCGGCCACAAACGCAGAGCGGAGCCGCTTGGAAAAACTTCAAGCTGCTGTTTTGCAGCTCCTCAGAGACGCAGCTGGTTCCATTCCTCAGCTCTTTGTCTCCACATCTAAGTATCTGTGGTACTGCCCACCTTCCTCGTTTGGAGCCGCTTCCCTTCCCACGGAAAATAGGTCCGGGAAGTTTTCTGCTTTCCTGCAAATTTCACTGTTAGGGAGGGAAATAATAACTGTGCTTTAGTCTTTGAATTCAGGCTGGCCTGCTCAGTATTTTTGGGATAATTTTGCCCCTCGCAGTTAACAAGAAATAAATCCCTGCCTTTTGTGCCCGTCCCACCAGGTGTCTGCAATGCTCTCGCCCTGGAAATTAAAGCCAGTCCTAAAGTCCGAGCTTTCGTGGGTGAGCAAGCGCTGCTGAAATGCTCCTTCAAATCCAGCTCGCCCATCACGGAGAGCCTGCTGGTGGACTGGACATACCGGCCCCACTCTGGGGGAGGGATGGAGACAGTAGGTGGAGCATGGCCAGGCCTCTGGGCGTGGTGAAAATCTGGATTTTGTCTTTGCTTTCCCCGGCTGCCGCCTCACTTTGTGGTTTGGGAGTCTCGTGGTTGCCTCCTTTTCCCCTGTAAAATTCCTTTGGGTGTTCTCTGGGTGAAAAAACACTCTAGGTAAATACAAAATAGGATAATAATGTTAAAGGAGATTTAATTTGGGGGTTTGTCACAAGCGCTGCATGGTGCACTGCACAGAATGACTGTAAAGATTCAGTTGGTAGCTTTACTTCTCTTATATAGGAACATTTTCTTATATAGGAAATGTTCTTCCTGACTTCTTAATGTGTCATAATTCTTTATTTTTACAATGCACAATTCCTTTATTTTTGGCCAAAAAAACCCCAGCCCACTCTGCTTTCTCGGATGAGTTTTTTATTGCCAAAATTCTCGCCTTTCCCTCCTTGCAGGTTTTTCATTACCAGTCCATCCCACACCCCACCACAGCGGGGAGGTTCCGAGACAGGATATCCTGGGTTGGGAACGTTGCCAACGGCGACGCTTCCATCGCTATCCACAGCCCGGAGCTCAGTGACAACGGGACCTTCATCTGCAGCGTGAAGAACCCTCCAGATGTTTATCACAACATCCCCCAGACGGAGCTGGTGGTCACAGAGCGGGGTAAGGCTCCCTGCCCAGGACTTGACCTCACTCCCTGTGACAGAGTTGCTTTGTTGGATCCCGGAATCCCGAGCGTCACGTGAGAAATGTTCCCTGGACTTGCACGCTGGAGTTCCAGCAGAGGTTACCCCAGCCCTGCCCTCTGAGCTCAGTACTTGGAGAACTCCTGAACTGATTTGAGGCAGGAAGGGCCAGGGGGAGCTGTGGTGAGAACAGGAATCAAAAGCCTCTCTTTGTTCACAAGTTCAGCCTCCGCAAATTGCGGCAGAACAAGTTAAACACTGAGGAAATGCCGGCCTAAAAATAATCTCCACATCACAAGCGCTGATTGTCAGTAATAATTTCCTCATCTGCCCTGCGTGCCAGCCCTGCCCCAAATTCCAGCTCAGCCCTGCTGATAGAACTGTGCCGTGCTCTGCCTTCCTCTGCAGCTCCCTCCAGCTCAGCCTGCCCGGGGGGACAGCAAGGGACCACAGATTTGGGGACAGCGGGACAGGAGAGCCCCGTGGGTGTGGGGACAGGAGCCCCATAGATTTGGGGACTGCAGATTTGGGGACAGGAGCCCCACAGATCTGGGGACTGCAGGTTTGGGGACAGGAGCCCCACAGGTTTGGGGACTGCAGGTTTGGGGACAGGAGCCCCACAGGTTTGGGGACTGCAGGTTTGGGGACAGGAGCCCCACAGATCTGGGGACTGCAGGTTTGGGGACAGGAGCCCCACAGATCTGGGGACTGCAGGTTTGGGGACAGGAGCCCCACAGATCTGGGGACTGCAGGTTTGGGGACAGGAGCCCCACAGGTTTGGGGACTGCAGGTTTGGTGGCAGAAACCCCACAGGTTTGGGGACAGGAGCCCCACAGGTTTGGAGATTGCAGGTTTGGGGACAGGAGCCCCGCAGGTTTGGGGACAGGACCCTGTGGATGCAGGGACAGGCTGTGTCCAGCCCTGTGTCTCACGTGGAAGGGCCACCAAGCTGTCCCTGGCTGCGGGTTTGTCCCACAGGCTCAGCCGAGCCCTGTCTCACTGTGTTTCAGGCCTGGCCTTCCAGCTGACCTCAGCAACCCTGCTGTCCATCCTGGTGTTCCTGCCCTCCGTCCTCGTGGTAGTTCTGCTGCTGGTGAGGATGGGGAGGAAATTCCGGGCAGTGAAGGAGAAAGGGAAATGTGGCTACAAGAAATCCTCCATTGAGGTGTCTGATGAGTAAGTCCTGGCTCCAGGCTGGAGCCTGTATTTCCACTTTGGGGTGTGGGCACGGGCACTGGAGATGATTTCCTCACTGTGCTTCAGCATTTCAGTCAGTGGTTTGTGCCAGAGCAGCGAGCTTTGGGAAATCCCCGTGCTGGAGCACAAACCAAGGGCTGCACATCCCCTTTTCTCCCTCATTCGCGTGAGGAATGCCATGGAACTGAAGCAGTTTAGGGTCAGGCACATTTCACTTCTGTTATGAGGTTTATTTGTGCCTGAGTCAGCAGGATGTTTCACATCTGTGAGCTTTGTGTGCCGAGTTGTGGGGTGGAATCCCCATAAAAGGAAAATAAACCAAATAATGCTGCCTGTGGTGGCCTGAGCAGAGATGCCAGCTACTGAAGGAGCCTTGGATTTCTGCTTAATCCCTCACAGAATCATTTTTTAATACAGTCTTTTAATGTTTTGAGTGGCGGTGCAAGATCTGCCAGTCAAAAAGCAACTTTTGTTTTGATCTTTGTGGCATTAGGTGCCACCTTCAAAATGAGGCACCTGGCAGCTTTCAGTCCTTTTGGCTTTGCCCTGCAGACTTAAAGGCTTTTTCCCCACGACAAAAAACCCTCCAGCTCCATGTGGTACAACCAGAATTCACAGTCCAGAGGAGGTCCTGGAATGTCTGGGGGGAAAAGTCCAACCTGATCCCGTGCTTTTCCTGCAGGCCTGAGCGCACAGACAGAGCTGGCTGCGGGGGGAGGATCAAGGAGTGCTGCCTGAACTGTGTGGTAAGTGAAAGTCGGCGTTTTCACAGCGGTTTTGCCAACGCGGGTGCTCAAAGAAGGTGCCAAGAGCAGTGGGCAGAGTGTCCTGACACCTCTGGGTGTCCAAGGTGTGTCCCAAAGGCTCCCCGGGGCTCCCCAGCAGCTGGGAGGGAGAGCTGCTGGTTGTACTGGTGGGGAAGCTGTCATGAGATCCATCAAACCGATTTGTCGCTGGACTTGATGGGACTCAAAGGCATCATTTTAAGATGACAGGTCGGGGTTGAAGTGGCAGCTGCTGCGGGGCTGGTCTGGGGCTCAGTGTGGGCAGTTTGGGGCTGGCAGTGCAGTGCTGGGGAAGGCAGGCTGTCACCCCCCAGCCCTCTGGCTTTCTGCTGAGCTGGTGGACATCTTCCTCCTTTCACCTCCTTCCCATCCCAGCAGGACATTGCTAAACCCTCGCGGTCGCTTTGTTTGTTCCTGCTTTTATTTTTTTTTGTTTGTCGTGCTCTCTGAAGTGGTGGCTGCCTTCTCATGCTGCCGCTTCCCTTCCCACCCCGGCAGCAGCTCCTGGTTGTTAATCAGCTGCTCCAGCGCCTCAGTGGGTTTGCCACCTGCTGCCCTGGTTTTGTGAGAGTCCCGTGTGCTGGCAGCCACATTCCAGAGTCATCCAAGAGGGTTTTCATTCCTTCCCGGTGTCCTCCAGGCCAGATTTACCTCAGGGACACCTTTGCCTCTCAGGCACTCAGTCAGGACGTGAGTTTAGGAGGATTTAAACACGTGTTGCTTGATTCATTCCCCTAATGCCAGTGATTTAAAAGTGGCCTAAGTGCCCAAGCCTTCAGACAGGCGTGTGCTGATGGTTCCTACCAGACACAGGATGAAAAGCAGGCAATTACGTAAGTTGGACATAAAATATTTACAGTTCTGCATTAGGCACAGGCAGCACAGAGCTGCAGCGTTGGTAAAGAGGTTTTGGAGAGGGGCAGGAAGCAGGAAATGCCCTGTGCCAAAGGCACAGCTCCCTTGGGAGGTGGAAGCGCTGCTCCAGGAGATGTTCTGGGAATCAGGGAGGAAAAATGGGAAAGGATGGAGCCCCAGTTTGGTGAGGAAGTGCTGTCAGGACATGGGAGAACATAAAAGCTGAAAAATGTCCTGTCATCCTTTGGGATGAGTCAAGTTGGGATGATAAAATCCTGCTGCTTTCATGTCGAGTGCTTTGCTGTCTGATATTGGAACATTTATCTGATCAGGTCTGAACGCTGCCCTCTCACCTAAACCTGCTTTTCTGGGGTTTCTCTAATGTGCCTCTTCGTGCCTCACAGGTCACCAAACAATTAAAATCTGCAAAGGCAAGGGAAGAACTCCTCAGACTGGAAATGTCTGGGGTGTCAGTGAGATTTCCCCTGCTGAGGCGCTGGGCTGAGCTCAGAACTGCTGTGGGGACACCATCAAATGACGCTGTGGTTACAGCAACGATGGGGTTCTGCAAGTGGCTGTTTGTCAGGCTGGAAAACAATAATTTGTGCTGCTCAGGGCTGTCTCTGCAGGCTGCTGCTGCACTTTCTGCTTCATCTTTAGCTGCTGCTCCTCTTCAAACACGTTTCACATGTGGGTTGTAATGTGATGATGGTGTCTGGGAGAGGTCAGACATATTCATATTTGTGTTTGTATTTGTACCAGGGTTTTTGCAAGTCCTCTGGCTTGTTCAAACACAGCAGTTTTTGGGGAGCATCTATCTAGGCTCTTGCCAGAAGCCCAGCCAGGCTCAGCATTTGGCTGACCTCGTGGCTTGATTCATTTCTTCCCACATAATCTCAGTTTCTCTCCATGTTCCCCGTTCAGGACACGGATGAGGAAGATCCCTACTGATAGAACACTGAAGATGTGGGAAAAGACTAAAATTCCAGCCCTGAAAATCATGGTTAGATCCCTCCAGAGGCTGCTGGATAACCAGTGCAGACTAAAAGGTGTGCTCTGCTCTCAGGGATAATGCTGATGGGATAATTCACTTCTATTTAAGCACCAAACGATGATTTTCTAAAAACCTTTGTAATTTAATGTGGAGAAGAAAATCTGCCCTCAGATGTGCAGGGCCTACAGAAACCTCAGTGCCTACAGAGCCAGCGTGCCTTGGTTTTCCTGCAGATCACTTTGGTTTCTTGGTTTGCTGTTTTGGTGACATCTCTCTTCTCCTGAGCCCTGGAAATCTTTTGAATTTTTGAAGTGAAGGCTGCTCCAGCTCTCTGGACTGGTCACCTCCAGGCACTGACATGGTTTATTCTCCTTTTTCTTTTTTGGAACATACTGACTGACACCAGTTTATGAAGTGATATCTGGCATCCTCTGTCTTGGAGCGAAGAGAACCTACTGCTTATGAAGTATTTTTTTATTCAGCTGCATCACTGGTACCTCTCCTTCTACTCGTAGAAGTGAAGCACAATTCATAGAAAACGATTTTTTGTTTTTTTTTTTTTTTTTTTTTTTTCCTTTTTTGAAATCAGAAATGCAAATGGGGACTCTGTTTCTGGGGACACACAACCCCATCTACCTCAGCCATGGACTCAAGCACTGCCCAAAGGGATGTTCTGTTTGCAGTAGCTGTTTTCTTCCTCCCTTCTTCTGGGACCCCATTTAGGGAAATGATCAATTGTGCAGCATTACTTCCCCTCCATGGAGGGCATTTCCTCTTTCACCAGCCTCATCCAGCACTGATGGGCAGTGGAATTCCTTCCCTCAATCCCTGAAGAGCTGCTTTCTTTCTGTACCACTCAAAACTTCTCCTTTCACAGGCGTGCTCCAGGTTTACTGCTGCTTTTGCTGTGCAATTAATAAATTGCGTTATTCCATCCTGCGGGTCTCTTTATTTGGCTAAATACAGCTGAACTCATAAAACTGCCATCCTGAGGTGTAAAAATTGTCATCTGATGATGAGTAAATGTTTTAAGGGAGCAGATTTAACCCAAAAGGGGACAGGTAGCAGGTCCCCCCTCAGCAGCTGCAGCTTTTGGGTGTGGTGAAGCTCTCACTGAGAAGTAGGTCAGCTGTAGATCTGTGCCTCCGCAGAAATACATTTTTCTCCTGTCTACTATAAAGCAAGAAGGAGATGAAATTTAAAATGTTTATGATATTTAAAGTGTTTGTGCTCCCTGCTGACACACAACACTCCCCTGGGAAAGGCTGGGATCCTGCAGCCCGGGGGAAGTGGCTTTGCTGTTCCACTCTCAGCACTCACCCACCACATGCCTTCCCCTGGGGAAACAAAGGTTCTGTTTTTGCTGCAAAACGCTGGATTTCAGCTTTGGGCTCCTTGGCCATGGCTCTGCTGGATCCTGGGCAAATATTCCTGGTGTGAAGCTGAGCTGCCACCTGGGAGCTGGGAATGGTGCTGGGCTTTTTCATGGGAATTTCTTGGTGCATCATCAAACCCAGTGACCCTGGGATGGGGACCAGTGGGACACTGGGATGGAGAACAGCTCCTTGCTCTGGTGTTTCAAGGGAAGAAGGGTGAAAACGGATTCTCAAAGTGTCCAGGGGGGTGGCAGCAGAAGGAAACGGGTGGCTGGTGTGTGTTTGAGGAGGAAGCAGCTGCCCAGCTGTGCCAGGAGGCTGCAGGGGCCCTGGCAGCAGCAGGAGCAAGGCACAGCCACGTCACCCAGCGCTGCTGCTGCCTCACTGGGACAGCATCCAGCAGTGCCAGCCCTCTAAGCAGCTCTGCTCCCCAAAAAGCAAAGCAGGAGGGAGCACAGGGTGTGTGCCAGGAGTCTCTGTGTCCCAGGCTGGTCATGGGGAGGGGTCAGGCCAGGCCCCCACGCTGCCCCTGAGCCCCTGGTGCCTGTGAGCTGCCCCCTGAGGCTGCCCCATCACTCCTCTGGGGCAGAGATCCATCTGCAGCTGGTTTCCCCTCTGACGTGCAAGAGAAAGAGGAACAGCAAAGGAGGATGTGCATTAGAAAGTGACCACCAGACAACCTGACAGGGAACCAAAGGCTGCCAAGAAAGGTCTCGAGGTGATTTAGCAACTGAACCAGTTGCTGGAGAGCCTTTCACACGACACAAGCTGTCTTCCTCAGGCCAACACCGGGTGAGTATTTATTGCTGTAATATTTATTTTTAGAGATTTTTTTTTTCATTTGTTTTTCCTGAGAAGAGAGCCAGGGGAGCAGAAGTGCCAGTGGCTCTGATGCCGTGTGCCAAAAGCAGGGAAATGTGAGGGCCATGCAGTGTCTGCGCCCCGTTTGGGAAAGGCCATTTGGATGTGTCAGCACTGGCACACACAGACCAGCCTGGAGAGTGGGGGCTGGCTCCAGCTGGTGCCTCACAGCACCCTGTCACTGCTGTGTGTCACAGGGGGACACCCTGCAAAACCCCGCTCCCAGCCAGGACCAGAAACCCTGCTCAAAACCAGGGCAATAAACCCAGCAAGGACTTGCTGGCAAATAATTCCCAGAGCCCCAGGAGCTTTGGGAGGTTCTGGGTATAGAAACCTCAGCTTTCTGCAGTCAGACTGGACCGGGTTTTGAGCTGGCTGCACGGGGGTGGTCCTGGGAGGGTGCAGCTCTGCAGGTTTTGGCAGTGTCCCTGGGACGCTGCAGGATGCTGTGCCTGCTGGCCCTGGGTTTGTAGGTCGGGTGTGCAGCAAAGTGTGTCACGGCAGAGCTGCACAGAGCACTGCAAACCACACACAGGGCTCCTGTGCTTTCAGAGGCAGATGGGAGAGAGTTCCAGACGGTTTGCTGCCACTTCTCAGCACCATTTGTTTGTGAAAGGGGCAGGGTGATGAAGGTACAAAGCTGCAGTGATTTTCTCAGCCTAGAACTGATCTAAGGATCCCCAGCAGCTGATTCTGAGCCTGGAATCCCTGTCCGAGGCTGAGCTGGAGAGCCTCTCACATGCACAAAGGAGCGAAAAGAGAGAGGCCACCAAAATGCCAGAGATGATTCAGCTCCTGTCTTTCTATTTCATTTCTGCAGTATTGGAAAATAGGTGCTGGTAATGGCAGCCTCAATTCCAGCTTCGCGTGAGGGTTCTCCAGGCAGGAGAGCTGCTCTCAGTCACTATTTACCCTTAAATGAGTGGCCCCAACTGGGAATCATGGACCAGGGGCAGGGCACTGACTCCTGCCTTCCTCTGGACACTGGCTGGGGCATTCCTGTGGTGACAGCCAGTCCTTCCCTGGGCTGCAGGATAAATCTAGTGTGCAGAAAGGAGATGGCAGCTTTATTCTGAGAGATGTGGGGCAGGTCAGGCTGGATCCACACGCCAGCAGAACCTCTCACGGTGTGCAGCACCCAGGGGTGAGGATTTAGATCTGGACTAGGAGGGTTTGTGTTTTAGGTTTTAGGACCAAACCTCTCTGGTTCTCCGTATTAAAAACATCTGATTGCCTTGGGAGCAGAGTGTGCACCTGCAAACATCTTAGCTCGGATGTCAGAAGCTCGACCCCTAAACCACCGGAAAAATTGACTGAGGAGAAGACACGAAGGGGGTTAGGCTGAGCCCTGTACCCCACACTCGCTCCTCCTCTCAGGCGCAGTGTGGTCTTACAAACCAGCCCTGGTCTGGACCCTCTGCTCTGCTGACTTCCAGCCTCAGAGGCTGGACACCAGGAGTCTTCCTCTGACCTTGAGCTGGCTGCCAGTCCTTGGTGTCCTGCCCCAGGGGACACTGGAGCATGTGTCACCTCTGCTGTTCTTTTCAGACGGAGATGAAGGTGCTGCTGAGCCTGACCCTGGTGCTGCCATGGCTGGGTAAGCTCTGAGTTTTATTTCCCCTTTGCTCCAAGAGCCGTCAGTGTCTCCCTGTGGTGAGAACCCCCTGGAGCTGCTCCTCTCCTGGGTGCCAGTCCCTCCTCTGGCCCCCCGTGTGCTGCGTGTCCCCTCCCTGCAGCCTCCCGTGTGAACAGGCTGCCAGCTGCACATCCCTGGACGTGGCCTCTGCCGAGGCTCCAAGGCTTTGAAAGAAGCCTCTTCACCCACTCTAAATACAAGGGGAGGTTTCCGAGGTATTGATTTTGGCTCTGCTCGAGGCGGCAGCTCCCTTGGTCTTCTCCGCTGGCAAATATTTGTCATTTTGAGCTCCTCGGCCGGTCAAGACCAACAGAACTTGTTTGGGAAGCTGCAGCACTTTGCATTCATTATTTACAGGGTTTCAGACAAACACTTGGTGCTCGGCCAGGGCCCAGCCCTCGGTGCTTTCGGACGGGCTGAGCAGAGTGCCTTGGCCACGAGGACGAGCCTACCTGTCTGAGCAGCTCCCCTCTGAATCAGCTCCCCCAGCCCTCAGCAAAGAGCAGCCAGAGCTCAGCCTGCCCTGGCAGTGCCACTGCGGGCTCAGCCAGGTGGGGCTGAGCAGCTCCAGAGACGTTTTCTGCCCCACTCGTTTCAGAGAATCGGAGAAGAGCTTAAACCCCCTTCCTGCCACATGCTGGCACAGCGAGCTGGCAGCTGCCTCCTGTGGGCTGTTCAGCTCTGTGCTCTTTGGTGTTCCCCTGGTTTGCTTTTTTCTCTCACTGTCCAGCTTCTCTAGCAACCCCAAGCTGTGGTTATGTGGCCAGACAAGTACCAGCCCAGGTCTGGAGCCTATGAGCAAAGGGGAAGGAAGCCAAATGGGCAATGAGGGAGGAACTGAAATTCATGTGAAGCGCTTGAATTGCCCCTGGCCTGGCAGAGATGAGAGCAGCACAGGTTCTCCCAGCCAGTGACTCACAGGCACAGCCCCGCGGGAGCTGCAGGCTTTGGCTCCGAGGCGTGCAGGGCAGGGGCTGTGCTTCCCAAGTCCCCTTCGGCTGGATCACACGGCAGCGGCCCCGTGGTGTGGCGGCGGGAGGATGTGCTGCCCCACATCCCGGGCACGCCACGAGCAGGGGTCAGGCACGGGCTTGGCCTCTGCACTGCTCAGGGCCGTGAGCCCCTGGGGAGGAGACAGCGATGGGGACAGGCAGGCTGCGGCTGGCCGTGCTCCCCGGGCTCATCCTGCTGTCCCTGTCCCCGGCAGGGCGGTGCGGCAGGGCTGCCGGCGTGTTCATGCAGCCTCAGCTCCGAGCTAGGGCCGGCGACTCCGTGCTGCTGCAGTGCCTCTTCATAGACCCCGAGATCAAGGGATGGACCCTGCTCAAAGTGGACTGGCTGCACAGGGCACGAGCTGGCGCCCAGGTGGGTCGGGACACGGTGGCAGCGGCGGGGACACGGGGTGGCAGGGCGGGGAGGGTGGGGCAGCAGCCCTGGAGAGGTGTGGGGAAGGCCACCCGCTGTCGGCTGGCCATGGAGAGAAGTTTCCACGAGAGGAAGAAGGGTCCCCGTGCTGGGGCAGGGGCCGGGGGAGCGCCGCTCTGGGCGCTGGGCTTATCCCTGAGCCTGCCGGCCTCTGTGCGGGGACAACAACCTACGGGACCGGCAGAAAAGTGCGAATTGAGAGCTCCCGAGGAGGGACAGGCACCTGACACCGCTCACCTGACGCCGCCTGTGCCCCGGCAGGAGGAGATGGTGTTTTTTTACTACAGCAACCACGGCGTCCCCGCGGGCCGCTTCAAGCAGCGGGTGCAGTGGCAGGGGGACACCTCCCGCTGGGACGGCTCCATCTGGCTGCACGACCTACGCCTCAACGACAGCGGCACCTACGAGTGCCAGCTGCGGCTGCTGCAGAACAGCAGCGTCTTCAAGAGCCAGACGGAGCTGCTGGTCAGCGCCCCGGCACCCAGAGGTGAGACGCACCCAGGGTGAGCCCCCCGCACCCGCCGAGCGGCTCTGCGGCTCTCCCCATCGCCTGCCTCGCTGTCTCCCCGGCAGAAAGAGGAGGACCGGGTGGCGAGGATGTGGCGCCCTCCCCGCCGGACTCGGGGTTCTGGCCGGCCGTGGTGGGCTGTGGCTGCGTGGCCGTGGTGGTGGCGTTCCTGGCCGGGCTCTGCGTGAGGAAGAGGTACCAGCTCTGGGTTTAGGGGGTGAGGAAGGATCTCCCCGCAGCCCTCCCGCGCTGCTCTCGCCGGCCGAACTCTGCGCTCTGCTCTCAGGTGCGAGGGTTCGGCTCCCCAGGTGGGGTGCAGCCTCCTGCCGCCACCTAGTGCCACCCTGCCCCGGCCGGCTGCCAAAGCTCCCGGGCCGTGCTAGCAGCAGGGATAACCCGGGCCGGGCACGTGCAAAGGGATGTCCCGGGAGAGGGAGGAAGGGACGGGAGGGGAGGGTGATGCTTCTCGCCGGAGGTGACCCTGCTGCTGCCTCCCCTGAAGGTTTGCGACCACCACAGCCCTGGAGAGGATGGGGAACAGCAGCAACAAGAACAAAGCAGAGGTGAGAGCTGGGGGTGGGTGTGTGGGCTCCGGGCTGGGGAGGCCGAGGGAGGGGATCCCACCCTGCCCGGCACCAGGGGCCATTTCCTGGCCAGCTCCAACCACGGCTCTTGTTTCTTGCCCCGTGACGGGGGCCAGGCAGCCCCTGTGTGTTTGGGGCTGCTCAGTCCCGAACACCCTGATCTGCCCCTCGCAGGAAGCCATTTACTGCTCAGTCCCTGCAGCTGAGGTGCCCAAGGCCGAGCAGGAAGCCAAGAAGAAGAGGAGAGCTGAGGACACGTACATAACCATGGTGAGGAGCTGCAGAGGCGTGGTGGGTCACCAGGGTCACCACAGCCAGGGCCTCACTCTCTGTGCCAGACCAGCATCCCGTGCCCCCTGCCCTCCCCAAGCTCACCCTGGTACCCGTGGTGGGGGAGGCTCACACCTCGTCCTTTGCCCTCTGCAGCACCCATCTCACTGCCGGGACAACGGCGTCTACGTGGAGCTGGCCAAGAGGACAATCCCGTCAGAATGGATGGCAGAGGGGACACAGGGGGATGGACGGAGCCAGGAGCCCCGCAGCAGGCCACAGGAGGCACTGCCCCAGCCTCCAGAGCAGCAGAAATAGCTGTGCTGTGGGATGGCAGCCCCTTTGCCCGGGTGTGTCCCTGACACCTTTGTCCCTCGGAGGACTGAGAACTGGTGACATGTCACTGTGTGCCCTGTGCCAGGGCACTGCTGGGCCACAGGCCTCCCCAGCTGTCTGCAGGGGACCAGAGGACACCCGTCCCTCTGTCTCTTACCCCCTGGACTCTGGAGAGAGTGGGCACAGCCTCAGGCTCCAGCTTTGATCTAGCCCAAGGTAAGGATCTCCAGCGGGGGAGATGCAGCAGCAGCTGTGACAGTGTTTTTCTGTAGATAATAAAACTCAGGGAGTCTTCCCTGACGGTGTCTTCATTTCACCTCCTGCCTAAGCATGTGATGTCCAAGTGTGCCAAAACCTGCCTGGCCCAGGCCCTGGGAGCCCCGGAACCCATGTGCACCCTGGCACGGGGCACCCGCTGGCTCCGGGCGGGACCAAATCCAAACGGGACCAAAAAAAGGGGTCTCTTGTCGGCAGGGTGGGGACTGAGGGGAGCAGGACACAGCCCGCGGGCAGTGGGGTCCCCCACGTGTGTCCCCTGGCCACGGGTGATGGGCAGCGCTGGCCGGGGACAGCCCAGCCACCCCTCCGGGGCCCCCGGGGCAGCGCCTGGGCGGGCTCTGGCGCTGCTCCCGCTCTGTCTCTGGGTGCTGGGCGCTACCGGCGCTGCCAGGCGCTATCTATAGATGTTTGACACCTCCAGGTGCGGAGGGAGCCGGGACCCTCCACCTCCCACCGCTGGCGGCACACTGCAGCGCCGCGCTGCGCTCCTTGGTTCTCGTTGACACCCGGCTCTGTTTTCCCGCAGGCAGCCGCGGGACGGGCTTTAGGAGGAGCCGGCCCCCGGAGCTGGATTTGGGGGCTCGGGGGGCGGCACAGGGGCAGTGTGGGGTGGTGGCAGCCTTAGCAGCGGAGCAGAGAGGGTTCTGCCTGCCCAGGGAGGATGGGACAGTGCTGTGTGTGCAGTGAGTGTTTGCTGAGCAGAGTTGCTGGGACACTCCGTGCCTTGTCTCCCGGCTGTCCTGCCTCCCCTCCTGACTGTGGGCAGGCAGCAGAGCCCCTCGGCACCCCTCCTGCCTCCCCCGGGCTCTGCTGCACAGGAACCGAGGTGTGCCCTGCCTCTGGAGCATCCCTCGCCTCTCCCCCCAGTGATGCTGTCCCAAACGCCACCCCGCCGTGTCCCCGGGCCCGAGCAGCTCTGTCACTGCCTTCTGCTCTCAGGAGTCGTGCCTTGTCTTAGCTGCACCCACCTCTGCAGCTGGAACCCAGCTTTGGAGCCCAGGCCCAAAGGTTTCCTTGACCCGCGGTGCAAAGGGGACCAAAGACTTTCTCCAGCGCTGTCACGGCTGGGCAGAGCCTCCCCGTGCCCAGGCTGCCTGAGGAGAGCTCTTATCCCGGGACAAGATGCTGCCGGAGAAGGGGAAGGAGCCTGCAGGGGTTTGGCAGCCCTGGGAAGTGACGGAGCAGTCCGGGAGCAGGCAGGTGACTAGGAGCACCTGTACCTGCTGCAGCCTCCCGGGGCCATCCTGGCCGGGCCCCTCTGCTGTCCCCAGCCTGGAGCAGCCCCTGTGCCCTGTGCCTGGCCCTGGGGGACATTTCCCACCCTCCTGGGCCCCGCCGGCCACCCCAGAACGGGGACTGCTGCCGTGGATGGTGTGAGCAGCGCTGGCCGCCAGCCCCCAGCGGGACACGGGGACACTCCTGCCTGTCCCCTCTGAAGGCGGGGGGCTGCGGGGGCCGCAGGAACCCACCGTGTGCCACAGCCCGTGCACAGAGCAGGGAGCCGGCGGCGCCAGGAGCTGTCGCCTGCAGTTCAGGGGAAAATTTTTCCGCCCTCCCACTCCGGCGGCTGCGATCCACCAACCACAGCATTTACTGCTTTTTTTCGCCCCAGCACCGCTCCAGCCATATTGGGCTGTGGGGAGAAAGCGGCTCTAATGTTCTATGTCACCTGCAAATAACCCGGGCGTTCGAAAAAGCACCTCCACCACCTCCACAACCCACACCAACACCACGTCCTCTCCACACACAAAAGTCCGTCAAAATGAGCCCGGAAGCCTGGCTCCCGCAGCCCACCTTGTTCCTCACCGGCCTCACCTTGCTCCTCTCGCTGGGTAAGTGTCGGCTTGAGCCCCCCCTTGCATGTGCCCAGGCGGGGAGACACCCGCGTGTCCCCGGCCACGAGCCCCCCCGGCCGTGTGACAGCCCCGGGACGCGCCGTGCCGCAGGGATGGGGACGGAGGTGGCGTGGCGTGCGCCCTGCGGGCAGCCACCAGCCGGGGTGACCTGCTTTCGGGCTGGCTGGGGGGTACGGTGCCGCCGCATCTCCTGCGGAGAACGCCCCGCGTCCTGCCGGGTGCGGAGCACGGAGCCCTCCGCGCGGCAGGTGGGCACGGGGAGGTGTGGGCAGGTGAGCCCTGCTGCCTGTGCGTGTCCCTTGGGCCGCTGGCAGCTGGCCTGCGCTGCCTTGTGGCCGTCCCGTGGGTGCTGCCAGGGCTGCCGTGGCTGTCCCCGCGCTGGTGGCCGCGCTGGGGGCCGTGCTCCGTGCGCTGTGCCCGGCCCCGCGGCGGCGGCAGCAGCAGCGCTGTGTCAGCAGCTCCGCGGCCGCTGCATCGATCGCGGCCGGGATCGCAGCGCTCCTCTCAAGTGCTGTCCCGGAGCTCCTGCCGGGCTGCTTTTCCCCGAGGAGAGAGCCTGGGAAAGGAGGGTACAGAAGGGAGTCAGGGCTGCTGTAGAGGCTGCTGTCACCGTGCCCCCCAGCCCGGCTGCAGCGTGACGGAGCGTTCGGGAGCCTGCGCAGCGCCGCAGGACTCGGCCTGCACGGTCCCTGGGCTCCAGGGGCTTCCTTCCCCCTCCTCCCTTGTCCCCCAGGCCTGAGTGCCCGGCCAGTGGCAAAGTTTGGACCCGCACACACGGATGTTCCCAGGTCCTGCCAGGCCGTGGTGTCCCAGGTTTGCTGCTGGTGGCACCTCATCCCTCTGTAGAGCCCTGGGGAGCCCCAAGGACACAGGACAAGGCCATGTCACCCACCTGGAGGCACACAGGGCATCGTGTGAGGGACACTCAGACAGTCATTCCGTGCAGGGATCCCCTCCAACCATTCCTGCTGGGACAGGCCAGCTCCTGGCTCTTCTCTCCCACCCCTGCAAGGTCTTCTCAGAGGCATCAAAGGTGGTGGCTGCCACGGGGCAGCAAGTGACACTGGCTCAGGACACTTCTTCCTGCCTTGGGTGCTGTGACTTGTCCCCACGCCCCAGCCGTGCCCATCCCTGTGTCCCCCAGCCCTGTGGGAGCCCTCCCTGCGCTGAGGCTGGATGGAGGCTGTTCCCCGGGGCTGCCAGCGCAGCGAGGAGCCGTCCCCAGGGCTGGGCCAGCCCCGAGGGCACCGCTCTGCCCCCAGGGAGCTTCAGGGCGCTGCTGGTTCACGGCTGGCAGCGGGAGCTGGGGCTCAGCACAGCAGCTTGGGCGAGGCTCCTGTCCCTGGCTGCAGAGCCTGGCCCTTTCCTGCCCTGCTTGCAGGAGGAGCGCAGCGGCCCCGGAGCAGCCCTGACACGCACCCAGCTTGGCCTCGGCAAGAAGGTTTGAGAGCAAAGAGCAGCAGCCCAAGGGGAGAGGTGAGGTGATCCTTAAAGCGCCCGGTGGCACTGTCACTGTGCCCTGGACGGTGTCAGTGTCCCGCAGTACACTCTGGTCCCTCCCAGGGCTGGCTGTCCCCGTGTCCCTGAGCTTCTCAGGGCTCGGCTGGTTTGCAGCACAGGACCCTGCTCCCTTTGCCCAGCCTGGGTGCAGGCGCTGGGTTTGGGTGCTGCTGAGGGGAGCTGCAGGGAAGGAGTGGAGGAGGGAGCAGGGCACAGACACCCCACCCTGCCCACTCCCCAGCTGAGTCCTGCCCTGCCGGCTGCACCAGGGAATTACCAGGCGATGTCCCTCTTTCTCAGCAAGGCCAGGGGTCAGGGACTGGGGTTCCCCCAGCAGCCACCGGGGGCTTGCTCTGGTCATTCCCAGCTGGAGAATCCTCGCGTGGGCGCTGCTGGCAGGGGAAAGCATCATCTGCATTCCCCCCGGAGCCCCTGGGGCCGGCCCCGGCAGCTCCCAGCCCTCGCTGCCGTAGCCGTGTCCTGCTGGGAATGAAATGTGATGAGCTCAGCCTTTAGAAAGCTGCGTGTGGCTGTGGCGCCGGGCCCCGCGCTGACGCTGCAGCCTCGCACAGCGCCATCGATCCCGCGGCAGCACAGCCTCGGGGGACGGCCGGGGGCAGGGCTGGCCCGCAGGCACAGGGATGGGCACGGGCGGCAGCCCTGGCAGAGCAGGGACGATGCTCTCCCTGTCCAGCCAAGGGACGGTGCCGGGGCTGGGGCTGCTCCCCTCGCTCCCTGCTGGGCAGGGAAATTCCGGTCCTGGCTGGATGCAGAGCGTGCAGATGCGCCTGGAAGGCAGTGCCAGGCCCCAGGGAGTGCTCTGCGCAGGCAGGGCACCGTGGGGACGTGGCTTCAGCCACCTGACAGCCCCCCAAATTCATCTGCATTCCGGCAGCGCCCCCGAGACTGGGCATGGAGGTCATGGCCCCTGCCACCATCAACGCCTTGAACGGCTCCTCTGTGAAGCTCTCCTGCACCTTCAACTCCTGCTACAAGGTGGAGAACAAACAGGTTTTTCCCTCAACTGGACGTACCAGGAGTGCGTAACTGCTCGGAGGAGCTGGTGAGTCTCTCGGGATCTGCCGGGGGTCCTGGCACAGCACAAAGGGGGTCGCTTGGGGTCTCTAATGGGGCAGCAAGTGCAGGGAGGGGGTGCCTGGCTGGGAAATGGGCCCGTGGGGCGCCGGACGCTGCCTCACCTGCTGTCCCCACCGCCCAGTTCCTGCAGTTCCGCACCAAGATCATGAACAAGCAGCTGGACCGCTTCGGGAACCGCGTGGAGTTCACGGGCAACCCCGCCAAGTACGACGTGTCCTTCACCCTCAAAAACGTGCAGCTGGAGGACGAGGGCACCTACAACTGCTACGTCCTGAACCCCCCGGACCGGCACCGGGGCCACGGCAAGATCAGCCTCAAGGTGCTCACCCAAGGTCAGTGCTGCCCTGCTCTGCGGGACACCCATGGGTGCAGGGGGTGCTCGCAGAGCCCTGCCCGTTCCCAGCCGGTCCCTGAGCCTGTGCCCTGTGTCCCCAGAGCCCCCAAAGCACGACTCGACGGTGGCCGTGATCGTGGGCGCCTCCGTGGGCGGTTTCCTGGCCGTGGTGATCCTGGTGCTGATGGTGGTGAAATGCGTGCGCCGGAAAAAGCAGCAGAGGCTCAACACGGACGACCAGAAGACGGAGGAGGAATGGAAGACGGACGGAGAAGGCAACCCGGATGAGGGCACCAAGTAACGCCCCCCTGCCCGCCCCTCCCTCCTGTCCCCTGTACAGCGTGACCCTCTTGATGTGCTTCCCAGAGCAAGGATTTCTGTCTCCCAGAGCATCCCTCCTTCCATCCTAAACACCCCACCCAGCCTGCGGCAGGGCGCAGAGAGAAGGTCCCCGGAGCCTGGCTGTGCCGGGCAGGGCTGGGAAAGGGGGCTGAAGCCCCTGAGGCCTGAGCTGGGAGCGCCCTGTCCCCTGCTCGGAGTGCCCGGAGAGTTGTGAGGAGGTGCTGGGGACAGGCTGGGGCGGGTGAGGGGGGACCTGTGCAGTCCCCACACACGGAGGGACTGGAGCAGGGGTGCCAGAGGGGCAGAGGGGTCTGGGCAGCCCCTTGGCCCATTGTCTGCTCTCTGTCCCAGCAGAAAATGTGAGCCGGGGCCAGCAGTCTGCCCTTGGTCAGACCCATCCCAAGGTGCTCCTGCTGTGCCTGGGCCACTGGCACTGGTGTTTCCCATCCCGAGGGATCCCCAAAGCTGCCAGTCTCCTCCTTGCAAGCTCGTGCTCCTCAGGGATTGTCCCAGGCTGCTCAGAAGTCAGCGGCCAAAGCCATGAGCTCACCCAGTGTCTTGGAGCTTAGGGGTGTTTTGGACCCTTTGATGGCTCTTGGTGTGCAAGGGATGGACCCTTCTGCCTCTCGGGCTGTTCTTGGTCTGAGCATCTCAGCCCAAGGTGCTGGGCTGACTGTTCCATGCTCGTTCCTTCTTGGGGAGGGTAATTGTGATGGAAGACGTCCTGCTGCCTGTGTCCAGCTGAGGTGGTGGGGTGTGGCGGGGGGAAGCTGCCGGGGACAAGGAGCTGCTGGAAGGAAGAGGAGCTTCTGGGCACTTGCTGGGAAGGACTGGCCCAAGAGCAGAGTTAGGACAGCTCTGTCACCCTGGAAGCAGCCCTGCGATGCTGAGAGTGCCTCCTGCAGCCTCCCCGCAGAGCACTGCACACTGTCCTGCCATGGCAATGCACTGCCAGCGTGCCCAGCCCGTGTGCCGCCTGCCTCAGCGTGGCAGGTGAGCTGTGCTGGCTGCAGCACTGGGGGTCAGGCAGGGAATGACCCGGGGCAGTGTCCCCTGTGCACCGGTCCTGAGCTTTCCTCCTCCCGTGGCTGCCGGAGATGCACAGAGCCACAGGGGACACTGCCCAGGGTCAGGTGACTGAGGTCCTGTCACCCGCGAGCAGCAGCTGCCAGGGGACAGGGGGACACCTTCGCAGTGTCCCTGTGCGGAGAAGGGACACCTTTGCCACGTCCCTGTGTAGGTGCCATCCCGGCCGTGCCATCCGGCCCCAGGGATGGCGGGACAGCTGTGCCCTCCCTGCTCTGCCCCGTCGCTTTCCACCCCGGCCCCGCGTGCCCTGCGTCCATCCCACTCGACCCCCGCCGGGCTCCACGCTGCTCCCCTCCCATCCGCAGCAGGAATGTGCCGTGTCCCACGCGTGGCCCCCCCTGCCCTGGGCCCTGCTGCCCGGGGTGGGGCCGGGCTGTCCCCGCACCCCCGCACAGTGCCGGCGGCGCCCGGTGCCGCAGGGCTCCCGCCCCGCCTTCTGCCGGAGCCGGGCTGTCCGCAGCTCCCGGCGGGGCTGAGCCGGCGCCTCGGGGGCACGGAGCCCTCTGAGCGTGCACATGACCGGTCTTGCATCTGCCTTTCATTTCTTTTCGTGCACTATCCTTGGATTGCAACTTGCCAATGCATCTGTCTGTACATAGCTGCGCACAGCGGAGAGCCGACAAATACAGATGTGTACACACAGGAGGGGCTGCTGTGGGTCGTGCTGTGGCCTCGGGTGTGCGCCTTCCCCTGGGCTCCTCTCGCCGAGCGCTCTGCCGAGCGCGGGATGTTTTTATTGCTCTTTGTACAGTCAACAAACAAAAGAACAACAAAACACCGACTTTGCCCTCGATGCTTTTGTGCGGCAGCCTGGAAGGGCAGGACAGGCCCCTCATCTGCTCTGCCGGGGGGCGTGAGCCCGCTCCGGAGTGGAGCTTGGTCCTGCTGAGGTGCTTTGGGTGCCGAGGGAGCCCCGGGCACCTCGGGTGTCCACAGCTCTGGGACTGCCACAGAGCCAGGGCAGTGCTGGGGGTGGGACTGTGGCCAGTGCTGCCCCAACCTTCCCACAGGGAGATTCAGGGGCACTCCACACCCACTGCGGGGCCTCCAGGACCTGTGCCCTGTCAGCTTCTCCACTTGTGCTTCTCAGAGAGCTGGGATTGATGCTGCTGGTGGCAGGTAAGGCCCGGGGCACTCGCCGGGTGATGGACACCCGTAACCGGCTGCTTCTCCCAGTGCGGCAACACCGTGGGGGATGCTCCAGAGCAGCACAACACAACTGGGGCACGGTTAATAGGCCCATCCATCAGCTAGCCCCGTGGAGACACGAGGGAAGCTCTGCCAGCCGCCCTGCGCCGTGCCTCCCCCTGCTGCCCTTCACTCCGGGCCGCTGCATCCCAGTCCTCACAGCCGGCAGGGGCTGGCCACACACGCCCTGGGGCACTGCCACCGCCTCTTTGCACTTTCCAGCCACCTGCCCTTGCCCCCTCCCCAGCGGCTGTCCCCAGCAGCAGTGCCATGGGAGAGCTGTCCCAGTGTCCCTGTCCCTGCCTGCCCGGACACTGCGCCCTGGACACCTCAGTGTGGGGGCCAGCGCTGCGGAAACTTCCAGCTTCCCAATGGCACCTCTCCCTCCCCGAGGAAGGGCACCCCAAATCACCTCAGCGCCCTGCTGGAACACAGTCCTGCGGCTGGCCGGGAGGCGCAGCCCCATCGATTCCTGGCCCGAGGGCAGGGAACAGCTTTGCCGTGCCGGGAGCAGCAGCTGCCCCGGAGGAGGACGTGGGGTTATCCCCACCCAGCTTCAGGGGGCCAATGCAGCCGCGGGCAGAGGGGATGGGGGAGCCCTCGCACTTTCAGGATGCTCGTTCGAATGCCGCTGGCAAAAAACTTAAGGAGAGCGTGGGATCGCAGAGGAGACCCCGTTGGGACACAACAAGGTGATTCTCCTCACTGCGGGGGACTGAGGGCAGGGAGAGCAAACCCCAGCACCGGGGCTTCACGGATCCCCGAGAACCACGGACACTCCTGTTCCAGAACACTCCAGTTTCCTTGGCCAGGGGGATTACAGTGTTACAGAGCAGGGAGGGGGGTGGAAGTGGCAGGACCTCTGCTGGCCCTGTGCAGTCACAGCGGACTGCTGGGGTGGCTCAGGGAGAGTCCAGAGCCACAGTCCCTGCAATGCTGCCCTCTCCCGGGCTGGGAGTGTAAGAAGGGGAAAGGGAACAGCCTGGGCACCTGAGGCTACCGGAGGCAGTGAGGGGTGCGAGGGGCAGCTTTGGGGGACAGAACAGGGAGAATTCAGTGGAGTGGCCTCGGGGTGTGCCGAGTCAGGATCAAACTTTCTCCTGGGATACGGCAGGGTTGCCTCAGCGATCCTTGCAGATGCTCTGCAGTGGCTGCCGGGGGACGCGGCCGCTTTCCCCCGCGGGTTTCAGGGACCCGCGGAACGGGGTGAGGGACCTGTGCGCTCCGGAGGACGGGCAGCTCCGCGGGCGGGGGCGAGCAGGCAGCGGCAGCGCAGGGAGAGGGGGAAGCACCGCTCCGAGGGAGAGCTGCAGGCAGCCGGGAGCTGGAATGACAAAAGCAGCCAGGTACTCACCCGCAGTCGTGCCCGGGACCTCTCGCTCAGCCAGCCGGACCAGTCCGCCCCAGCCAGGACAGTCCTGCAGAGCCCGAGCCCTGCGGTGCCTCCAGCCGCCGGGATGCCAGGCACCTTTGTCTTTTAAAGGTCACAGCCAGAGGACCTTGCAGTAAATATAAGGTGCTGATGGGAAGCTCTGTTCCAGCGTTGCCTCCTCCTCCCCCTCCACCGGCAGGAGAGCTCTGCCCGCTCCGGGAGCACAGCATCGTCTGGCTCGGGGAGCTTTGGGAGGAGGTTGGGACCGTCCTCCTGGGGCAGCCCCTGGCAGGATGCTCCAGGGCAGCCGGGGCCAGCGCTGCGCCTGCTGCCTTCAGCTGCGAGCTGCAGCCCAAGTGCTCTGCTCAGCCCTACCTGGTCGGTACCCACGTGGAGGGAGGCAGGAGCCCTCCTCGGAGAGCAGCAGCCCGGCGTTTTAACCCTCCGAGCTCCGGCAGTGCAAGGTGAGAGGGACTGAGGGTACACAGGCAGCCGCTGTGCCCCCCTGCAGGCCGTGAGCCAGCTGGCAGCACCCTGAGCCCTCCTTCCTGTCCCCAAGGGAGGTGACAGTGTCCGAGCACAGGGTGCTCGCCTGCCCTGAAACCAGACACAGCAGCCCTGTGCTGGGCTCAGCAGAACAAGTTTCCGCTGAGCCGCAGGAATCCCGGCTCCCACTCTGGACACCTGTGTCCTGCCGAGCCCCCGGGGCCAGCTGCTGCCCCTGCCACCGCCACCGGCCGGGCTGGGGACAGCAGAGCCCTGTCCAGGCCCGCGGCAGCGGCAGGTGTCTCACGGGATCAGCCGGCCGAGGAGAGCGGCTGGAGCTGCCAAGTGTGACAGCTCCATCAGGCGCTGGTGACAGCCAGAGTCCCGCTCCCGGCCCTGGGGCTGCCCCGGGCGTGCAGGGGGACGGGCACAGGGGTGCCAGGGTCACCTCTGGGGGATGCTCAGCAGGGACACGTGGCTGCAGGGCCGTGTCACCTGTGTGCCCACCTGCCCAGTGCACCCCCTTCGTGCCAGTGCCCACTGGAGCTCTGTATTTACCAGCCGACCTCTGCGGGCTTCCCAACCTTCCTGCTTCCAGAAGGATTTAGGGCTCCGCTGGCAAGACTCTCAGTGGCAGTTTTGCCAAACGCATCCCAAATGCAAGCAAACTTGGCAGGCACCTGAGCATCCCCGGAGGGGCTCCTCCACACCTTCCCCCGCACCAGGCCAGGGCTGCTGCTGTTCCGTGTCCCCACTGCTGCAGGCCCCAGCAGCCACCAGGCAGCCCTGCGGGGGTGACAGGCGTCCCTGCGCCCCCTCGGATCCCTCTGCCTGTCCTCTCACAATTAGTGATGCTCCAGCAAACGCTGCGCTCCTCCTCCCGTCTCCGCACGGCGCCTGCGGCTCCGCTCCCCTCGCTGTATCCATCACTTCCCTGTATCCATCACTTCCCTGTATCCATCCCCTCCCTGAATCCATCCCCTCCCTGAATCCATCCCCTCCCTGAATCCATCCCCTCCCTGAATCCATCCCAGCCGCCCGCCAAGGCACCTTCTGCTGCATCAGCAGAGCCGTGCACGCCGCTCCCGCAGCGCCGGCTGCCAGCGCTGCCCTGCCCGCTCCGCCTGTATTTTTCCTGCCTCTCCTGCCAGCTCTGCAGCCCTAACGCCTCAACCCACAGGCACTGCTGGCATCCTCTCCGGCTCCCCTGGGATGTCCCCGTGCCCTGCAAAGCCTCCTGCTTTCCCTCCTCTCTGCTGCTTCATGCTGCCAGCCAGGAGAGCGGGGATGGGGATGGGGAGCCTTGACGTGCCCTGAAGGTGACAGGCTGTGGCACCCGAGACCGCAGGCAGCATCGCTGCAGGTGAGCTGCTCTCACACCCGAACCAGGTTGGGGAAGCCAATGTCCCTGGGGTGAGCTTTTCCAGGCAGTGTGCCCCGTGTCACTGCAGCCCAGAGGAGAAGTCAGCACCGTTCGTGCTCCAGGAGCGTGGCAGCGCCTCCGCCCCTTCCCGCTCGGCTCTTTTGGGATGCGTCACCTCCCGCAAACGCTCTGTGCGCGGGGCTCGCTGTCTAATGGGCCTGGGCACAGAGGTGAAGCTCTGCCTGCCCACACCACGCCCCGGGGGCTTCCATTAGTTGGGCCCCGCCGCCGCCTTTGGGATGCGGCGTGCCGAGGGGGGCTTAATGGATGCCACGGCGAGGGAAAGGTTGCTGAGACATGACCCTTTGTGCAGCCAATTATCCCGGAACGAGATCACGGTGAGAAAAGTGAGTTCTCAGAGTGTTCCCTTTGGCGCCGGGCTCGTCCCCTGCAGCCATCGGGGCCCGGCTTTGTACCCGCGCTGTGTCTGCTGCCTGCCTTGGGGCTGGGGGGCCGTGGTGTCACACTGCTGAGGTGCCCCGAATGGCAGCTGAGCCCCAGCCTTGTCCTGTTTTGTTGTCCTGGGAAGCCACCAGCCTGTCTTTGGCCTCTTCCCAGTGTTTCCAGGCCACCACAGAATCACTGAGGTTGGAAAAAGCCTCTAAGACCAAGTTCAACGATTAACCCGGCACTGCCAAGGCCATCACTAAACCATGTCCCCGAGTGCCACGGCCATACGTTTTTTGAACTCTTCCAGGATTGGTGACTCCACCGCTGCCCTTGGGCAGTCAGTGCCAGGCCTGGACAACCCTTTCAGGGAAGAAATCTTCCCTAATACCCAACCCAAACCTCCCCTGGCACAGCCTGAGGCCGTTTCCTTTTGTCCTGTCATTTGTTACCTGAGAGAAAAGCCCGACCCCCACCGGGCTCCACCCTCCTGTCAGGGAGTTGACGGGAGCGAGAAGGTCCCCTCGAGCCTCCTTTTCTCCGGTTTAACCCCCCCAGTTCCCCCGGCCTCTCCTCATCCCACTGGTTCTCAGCCCCTTCTCTGGACACACTCGGGCACCTCAATGTCCTTCTTTCGAGAGGCCCAAAAGTGCACCCAGGGTTGGGGATGCGGCTTCACCAGTGCCGAGCACAGGGGGACGGTCACTGTCCCGGTGCGGGGAGCGATCCCCGGGCGGGCGGAGGCGCGGGGGGATGCGGAGGAGCGCGGAGGAGCGCGGAGGAGCGCGGAGGAGGGCTCAGCGCAGCCCCGCCCGGCTCGGCCCCGCCCGGCGCCGCTGCCCTCCGCGGGGGCGGCCAGAGCCGGGCTCTGCGGGCAGCAGGGACCGCTCGGCTCCGCACCGCCCCGCGCTGCCCAGCGCTGCAGCCATGGCCCCGGGCTCGCCCGCCGCTCGCCGCCGCGCCGCGCCGCGCCTGCTGGCCGCGCTCCGGTAAGGGGCGCGGGGGGCTGCGGGGACCCCTCCGGGCACCGCCCGACTCCTGTGTCCCCCCCAAGCCCGGCTCCCCGGCCTCGGGGACCCTGCCCCGGGGCCCCGCGGCAGCCCCAGGCGGGGGTCCCCGCTCCGCGCGCAGCCCCCGCACCCCGCCCGCCGCGCCCGGGGATGCTAACGCCGCTCTCCGCTCTGCAGACGGACGGTCCGGAGCGCCGGGGATAAGTCACTCGGCCAAGGTGACTTCGCAGCCGAACCCCAGCTCCGAAGTCCCGGCTCCAGCCCCCGCCCTGCCCGCACCGGCGCTCCCGTGGCCAGCGCTTCTCCTGCGAGCACTGCGGCTGCACCCCGCTTTGCCCCGCTCCTGCGCTGCCCGGCCGGCGGGGACCCGCGCTGCCTGCCCGCCCGGGACCGGGGGAGGCCATGCACTGCTTCAGCGCCAGCACGCCCGCCGACAGGTCATTGTCTTACGGTTCATTCGGTACAACGACCGTATATCCGCATGTGCTTGTCCCCGCCGCGGGGACCGACCCGCGCTGCTTGGAGCATGCTGCCCAGCCCTGCGTGCGGGGACGCCCGGGAATCCCCCCGGCCACAGGGTGCGGGGAGGGGCTGGCAGCCGTTCTCTGCCCGCGGCACACCTGGGGCAGGCTGCAGGCACCCGCACCGGCCTCACGCACCCGCTGCACTCCCGCTCCCGTGGGTCGTCCCGTGTCAGCCCGGAGCCGAGGGCTGGCCGCGCAGCGCTTGCTGCTGGGGCACTCCCGTGGGAGGCGTTTTAGAGGGCAAAGTTCTTAAGTTAAAGGATGCTGGAGACACAAAAAAAGCATGTAAGTACCTGACCCCCTGCAAGATTTGGGTGCCAGCACCTGAGCCGGCGCTGGGGTGGTAGGACAGACCGGAGATGCTTGACTCGGGGCTCTGGGGTCCGGGGCGTGGAGGTGGGAACCTGGTCCCACAAGTCGCTCAGGTGGGCTGGGAGCAGGAGGGGGCTGTGGGCAGGGGAGTGCAGGGGGGGTCTCTCCGTCGGTAGGTTTTGGGGGTGCTGTGCCCCGCAGGGAGAGGCAGCGGGCTCCTGGCTGCCCCACGGAGCCGCCCTGCCCCAGGAGAGCTGAGGGCCGTGTGTCCTGCCCCGGAGCGCACCGCCCCTGGCCTCGGGCTGGCCAAAGGAGCTCCTGTCTCTGAGCCCCGCTGGAGAGGAGCCCGGCCAGCCTGCCAGGCATGGCTTGCTGCCTGCGCCAGCATGTCACGCTGACTTTTCTGGGCAGTGAAAGTTTTTCTTCAGCGGCTTTCCCACAGATGGCAGGCCGGGGCGAGCGCGGTGCCCAGCGAGCCCCCGCACCGTGAGGGGCTCTCCCGCTGCAGGAGCAAAGCGCAGGCAGCCCAGGAGCGGCTGCTCCCGCTTCCCCGGGCTGGCTCTTGGGAAACGCTGCAGCGATCCTGGAGCCCCAGGGAGCGGCCCCGGAGGCTGAGGGTCTGGTGCTGCCAAGTGCAGCAGCTTTGGGAGGGGTGGGAAAGCAGCGCTGGGAGCTGACGTGCGGCAGGTTCAGGCAGCGCTCCCCCCTCGGCGTGTTTTCCTCTGCGCTTTTTAGTGGTAACGTATCAATTTTGTCTTCCGGAGAGCACAGGATGACAGCAGCAAGGTCAGCCTCGATTTCCCCCACCCGCTCAATTCAGATTTCACTCTAAGGGTGGCAGACAGGTTTTAAAGTGTTACAAGCTGCGAGGAATCATCTTTCCTGCGAGTGAGTGTCGCTTGCAGCACGCTGCAGGGTCACACGTACCTGCAGAGCCACGTCCCTCTGCCAAGCCCTGCTCCAGGGGGACAGCTCCTGTCCCCCGGGACACTCCTGCCTGTCAAGTCCCCGCTGTAGCATCCCCTGGGCTGCTCCAGGAGCCTGACAGCTGCAGGAGATTCCATCCGCCGGGAACCACTCCCTGACGTTAGCTCCGGCCTCTCGAGCAAAATGAGGAGTGCTTCTGTGTAAAGTTAAATAACTCCTCGCCTGCAGTGCTTGCAATGCAGCACTGCAGCAGGGCCCGGAGCCCAGGATGCAGGGCTCTCAGGCTTGGCTCCGGCTGCGACGTGCCTGGGGAGTTGTTAGCACCGGCTTGTGTGGGAGAATAAATCAGCAGCTGAGGCGGCTGCAGAGAGGCGAGTCCCAGGCTGAGGGCAGCGTGTCCGAGTTGAGGTGTTGGGGCAGCTGGGGTCGGCTCGTGGCCCTGGGAAGGCTGTGTCCCCCGGACTGTGTGCTCAGGGATGGCTCTGCAGGGGCGGCTGAGGTCTGGGAGAGGGCAGGACAGTGCTTTGCTGGGCCGTGTCACATCTCAGCCAGGCCGGGACGGGGCCGTGGTGAGATGGGGATGGGGCGTGGGGCTGCTCCTCTCGCCATGACCAGAGCATCCCCGTGCTCCCAGAAAGGATCTGTGGGTGACTGGAGGCCCAGGGCAGTGCCAGTCCCCGTACCCAGGAGCGTTCAGCTGCAGCTGGGCTCCTACCTGCTCCTCTCCCCCTGCTCTCGGGGAGGCGAGGAGCGGGAGGAGAGCTGCATCCTGCGGTTTGAAGGTCATCTGGCAGCTCCGGAGGGAGCCGGGGCTCTCTCTGGCTGCTGGGCCGAGGGGGCTGCTCCGGAGGCCGGGCAGGGCGGCGGGAGGGCGGGCGGGTGGCAGGCGGCCAGGACGGCCACGCTAATTGCTGCTCCAGCTCCCGCCTGAAGAACAGAGCTCGGCTTCGCCTTGGCTTTTTTCTCCCCTTTAAGGTCTGGCTGGAGGCCTGTGGATAACATGCAAATCAGGGCTCTCATTTGCACGCTTTCTTTGTGGGGATATTCTGGTTCCTTTGAGCCTCTGCTGTCTCTGACCCAGCCCCAGTTCCTGCAGGAGCAGGTCCCCTCTGTCACCGAGCCCTTCTAGGGCTGGGGACAGGCGCCTTTGCCCCTGCCATGGCCGCCTGGTATGCCGAAGGGGACGAGGGGTGACAAAGCCTTGGCCTCACTCTCTCCTCCCCTCTCCCTGCCAGGTTTGCACATCTTTGCCATCACCTTGGCCTTGGAGGTGTCGGTGGGGAAGACCAACACGGTGATGGCTCTGAATAACTCCAATGTCCTGCTGCCCTGTGTCTTCACCACCTGCATAGGCTTCCAGGACCTGGTCTTCTCATGGTATTTCAACACGACAGAGCTGGTGGGTGGCTCTCGGGCTCTGCTCTCCCGGCAGGTCCCGTTGTGCTTCCCCCTGCAGTCCTTTCTCCTGGTGCAGGATGTCCTTCACTGCGAGTGTCACAGCTCTGGGGGGGACAAGGCTGTGCAAAGGGAGTGACTCAAATACCCCAGAACGTCGTGCTTTTGGCACAAAGCTGTTCTAGACCTGCCGCTGCCCACAGGCTCATTTGTCTTCATAAACGGGCTGTTTAGGTGCAAATCTGCACTTAGGGCAAAATATGGTTCATTTCCTCCTCCTTCGCTTGCTTTGAAATGTGAAAGTTCCTGTACAGATTTGCTTCCTGGGGAATTTTGGCTCCTCAATTCCTCAGCAGAGGGCTGGCTTGGAGCAGCTCTGGCCAGCAAAGGAGCTGGCTTTCCCTGGGGATCTCCCATGGTCTGTTCCATCACTCAGGGCAGGTCAGATCTGCTGCTCCGCTGCAGGATGTGCCTCAGGGTCCTCTCCAGGGACAGTCCTGCTTTAATGGGGTGCCATGGGACCTTTGGTGGGGGGTCTGTGCGTGCAGAGCTGAGTGTGGGCACGGTCAGGAGAACGTGAGCCTTTCCCTCACCCCGCTGATCCTGCCCCGCTGCCTCCGCAGATTTACCAGGGCAAGATAAAGAACAAAGCCACGGAGCCCACGCCCATCTGGCACAACCCGCGGGTGGAGTTTGTCGGCTCCACCACCAAGAAGGACAACAACATCTCCATCGTGCTGAACGGCGTGGAGTTCAGCGACGCTGGCAAGTACACCTGCCACGTCAAGAACCCCAAGGAGAGGAACGCCCAGCACAATGCCACCATCGTCCTCACCGTGGTCCACAAGAGTGAGTGCTGGCCGCGGGGTGGCCCTGGGCTGGTGGACGTGCCAGCACACGGTGACAGGCTCCTTGCTTGGCTGTGGTGGTGGGGCATGGGGGTGGCTGACCGCTCTGGAAGCCTCGGGTGGAGGAGGTGGTGGGGTTTTGGGGTGGGAAAAACCCCGCTGCCCTCCCGAGCCCCTCAGCAGCTTCTCTCCCGCAGTGGTGAAGACGGACAACACTGTGACGCTCATCATCGTGGGCGTAGTGGGGGGCCTCATCGGCCTCCTCATCCTCTTCATGCTCATCAAGGGGTGGTCCTGTTCATCATCAAGAAGACGCAGGATGGGAAGTGAGTGCGGGGGTCTGCCGGGGGGTCTCGGTGAGCGGGGCCGGGCTCGGGGGGGCTCTCAGCTGCCCTGTGCTCTCCCCGTGTGCAGGAAGGAGTGTCTGGTGAGCTCGTCAGGGAACGACAACACCGAGAACGGCCTGGCCGGCTCCAAGGCAGAACAAAAAGCACCACCAAAGGCATGAACGAAGCGGCGGCGCCCCGCGCCCTGCCCGCCCCGCCGCGGGAGCCCGGGCTCGGGACGAGCCTTCCCCTTTTGTTTTCTTTCCGAACTGCCAGCGCTTGAGACATGTTTCTATTACACACGTGCCTGCAACCTGCACTGCTTCTCGGACAAGGCTGCGGCTGCCGGGGGGACTGGGAGCTTCTCGCGGACTCGGACTGGGAGGCTGCTGGGGCGGAGGGAGCCGCCGGCTCCGCTCTGAGCACAGGCAAGCGGAGGCCGGGCCGGGGGTGGGCACCGGGGGTCCCGGTGTGCCCGGAGAGGGGACCGTGGGGTGACACGCCGGGTGCTGGAGGTGCTGAGCCGCGGTGGCCGGGAGCCGCCTGCCGCGCCCAGAAGGTTTCTGGAGCAGGGCAAGGATGCTCAGAGTGGCCGTGCAGATGGAGCGGCGCAGGAGGACGGCAGGAAGCAGGGCTCTGATAAGCACACTGGAGAACCGAATCACTGACAGGCCCCTGGCTGTGCTGGGGGCTCTGGCCGTGTCCCAGGGGCGCTGCTGGCCCGTGGTGGGCTGGGGTGCATTCACCCGGCTCTGTCCCCGCGCAGGGAGCTCCTCGGCAGGGGCCGCTCCCGGGCTTTGCGCTGCCCTTCCCCTCCCTCTGGAGCTCGGCACTGCGAACAGCGACGCTTTTGATGCTGGTGCCAGGGCTGAACTCGTTCCGTGGATGGTTTTGTGTGAGATTCCAAGGGGAAAGCAGCCAGTT